>NW_026699597.1:0-49716 GCF_030435755.1 Ochotona princeps
TGCTCTACCAGTTCATTCCTAGATAATGCACTCAAAGGGCACTAAGCATAGAGTGTTGAAAACTGAGTTTCCTTGAGAAATGCTTGGAAGCCTGATGGTGTGTGAAGTTAGTGAGCCAAATGGAGTTGTTGTCCCACAAGAACCACTCGGCTGATCCTTCTTCAATATGCCCTTCACCAACATGCAGTGTTTCCTTGATTGAATTAGCTCTCTCACCAATATTTGCGTCTAGAGCCTTTGCATTGAGGGCTATCTGAAAACGGCTGTGGCGCTGAAGTTGCCTGTGAATGTGGAGTTTCTTGGCATGTGAAACCCACATGTGGAGCATTCTTTTGTGTGGGATGCTCTACCAGGTTCATTCCTAGATAATGCAGTGAAACGGTACTAAGCATAGAGTGTGAAAACTGAGTTTCCTTGAGAGCTGCTTGGAAGCCTGATGGTGTGTGAAGTTAGTGAGACAAATGGAGTTGTTCTCCCACAAGAACCACTCGGCTGATCCTTCTGCAATATGCCCTTCACCAACATGCAGTGTTTCCTTGATTGAATTAGCTCTCACACCAATATTTGCGTCTAGAGCCTTTGCATTGAGGGCTATCTGAAAACGGCTGTGGCGCTGAAGTTGCCTGTGAATGTGGAGTTGGTGGCATGTGAAACCGCATGTGGAGCATTCGTTTGTGTGGGATGCTCTACCAGGTTCATTCCTAGATAATGCACTCAAAGGGCACTAAGCATAGAGTGTGAAAACTGAGTTTCCTTGAGAGCTGCTTGGAAGCCTGATGGTGTGTGAAGTTAGTGAGCCAAATGGAGTTGTTCTCCCACAAGAACCACACGGCTGATCCTTCTTCAATATGCCCTTCACTAACATGCAGTGTTTCCTTGATTGAATTAGCTCTCACACCAATATTTGCGTCTAGAGCCTTTGCATTGAGGGCTATCTGAAAACGGCTGTGGCGCTGAAGTTGCCTGTGAATGTGGAGTTGCTGGCATGTGAAACCCGCATGTGGAGCATTCGTTTGTGTGGGATGCTCTACCAGGTTCATTCCTAGATAATGCACTCAAAGGGCACTAAGCATAGAGTGTGAAAACTGAGTTTCCTTGAGAGCTGCTTGGAAGCCTGATGGTGTGTGAAGTTAGTGAGCCAAATGGAGTTGTTCTCCCACAAGAAGCCACTCGGCTGATCCTTCTTCAATATGCCCTTCACCAACATGCAGTGTTTCCTTGATTAAATTAGCTCTCACACCAATATTTGCGTCTAGAGCCTTTGCATTGAGGGCTATCTGAAAACGGCTGTGGCGCTGAAGTTGCCTGTGAATGTGGAGTTGGTGGCATGTGAAACCCGCATGTGGAGCATTCTTTTGTGTGGGATGCTCTACCAGGTTCATTCCTAGATAATGCACTCAAAGGGCACTAAGCATAGAGTGTGAAAACTGAGTTTCCTTGAGAGCTGCTTGGAAGCCTGATGGTGTGTGAAGTTAGTGAGCCAAATGGAGTTGTTCTCCCACAAGAACCACTCGGCTGAACCTTCTTCAATATGCCCTTCACCAACATGCAGTGTTTCCTTGATTGAATTAGCTCTCACACCAATATTTGCGTCTAGAGCCTTTGCATTGAGGGCTATCTGAAAACGGCTGTGGCGCTGAAGTTGCCTGTGAATGTGGAGTTGGTGGCACGTGAAACGCGCATGTGGAGCATTCGTTATTGTGGGATGCTCTACTAGATTCATTCCCAGATAATGCACTCAAAGGGCACTAAGCATAGAGTGTGAAAACTGAGTTTTCTTGAGAGCTGCTTGGAAGCCTGATGGTGTGTGAAGTTAGTGTGCCAAATGGAGTTGTTCTCCCACAAGAACCACTCGGCTGATCCTTCTTCAATATGCCCTTCAGCAACATGCAGTGTTTCCTTGATTGAATTAGCTCTCACACCAATATTTGCGTCTAGAGCCTTTGCATTGAGGGCTATCTGAAAATGGCTGTGGCGCTGAAGTTTTGTGAGAATGTGGAGTTGGTGGCATGTGAAACCCGCATGTGGAGCATTCGTTATTGTGGGATGCTCACCAAGCTTCATTTCAGTCCAAGGCACACCAAGGGCACTAAGCATAGAGTGTGAAAACTGAGTTTCCTTGAGAGCTGCTTGGAAGCCTGATGGTGTGTGAAGTTAGTGAGCCAAATGGAGTTGTTCTCCCACAAGAACCACTCAGCTGATCCTTCTTCAATATGCCCTTCAGCAACATGCAGTGTTTCCTTGATTGAATTAGCTCTCACACCAATATTTGCGTCTAGAGCCTTTGCATTGAGGGCTATCTGAAAATGGCTGTGGCGCTGAAGTTGTCTGAGAATGTGGAGTTGGTGGCATGTGAAACCGCATGTGGAGCATTCGTTTGTGTGGGATGCTCTACCAGGTTCATTCCTAGATAATGCACTCAAAGGGCACTAAGCATAGAATGTGAAAACTGAGTTTCCTTGAGAGCTGCTTGGAAGCCTGATGGTGTGTGAAGTTAGTGAGCCAAATGGAGTTGTTCTCCCACAAGAACCACTCGGCTGATCCTTCTTCAATATGCCCTTCACTAACATGCAGTGTTTCCTTGATTGAATTAGCTCTCACACCAATATTTGCGTCTAGAGCCTTTGCATTGAGGGCTATCTGAAAATGGCTGTGGCGCTGAAGTTGCCTGTGAATGTGGAGTTGGTGCCATGTGAAACCCGCATGTCGAGCATTCGTTATTGTGGGATGCTCACCAAGCTTCATTTCAGTCCTAGGCACTCAAAGGGCACTAAGCATAGAGTGTGAAAACTGAGTTTTCTTGAGAGCTGCTTGGAAGCCTGATGGTGTGTGAAGTTAGTGAGCCAAATGGAGTTGTTCTCCCACAAGAACCACTCGGCTGATCCTTCTTCAATATGCCCTTCACCAACACGCAGTGTTTCCTTGATTGAATTAGCTCTCACACCAATATTTGCGTCTAGAGCCTTTGCATTGAGGGCTATCTGAAAACGGCTGTGGCGCTGAAGTTGGCTGAGAATGTGGAGTTGGTGCATGTGAAACCCGCATGTGGAGCATTCGTTTGTGTGGGATGCTCACCAAGCTTCATTTCAGTCCTAGGCACTCAAAGGGCACTAAGCATAGAGTGTGAAAACTGAGTTTCCTTGAGAGCTGCTTGGAAGCCTGATGGTGTGTGAAGTTAGTGAGCCAAATGGAGTTGTTCTCCCACAAGAACCACTCGGCTGATCCTTCTTCAATATGCCCTGCACCAACATGCAGTGTTTCCTTGATTGAATTGGTTCTCACACCAATATTTGCGTCTAGAGCCTTTGCATTGAGGGCTATCTGAAAACGGCTGTGGGCGCTGAAGTTGCCTGTGAATGTGGAGTTGGTGGCATGTGAAACCCGCATGTGGAGCATACTTTTGTGTGGGATGCTCTACCAGGTTATTCCTAGATAATGCAGTGAAAGGGCACTAAGCATAGAGTGTGAAAATTGAGTTTCCTTGAGAGCTGCTTGGAAGCCTGATGGTGTGTGAAGTTAGTGAGCCAAATGGAGTTGTTCTCCCACAAGAACCACTCGGCTGATCCTTCTTCAATATGCCCTTCAGCAACATGCAGTGTTTCCTTGATTGAATTAGCTCTCACACCAATATTTGCGTCTAGAGCCTTTGCATTGAGGGTTATCTGAAAACGGCTGTGGCGCTGAAGTTGCCTGAGAATGTGGAGCTGGTGACATGTGAAACCCGCATGTGCAGCATTCGTTTGTGTGGGATGCTCCACCTGGTTCATTCCTAGATAATGCACTCAAAGGGCACTAAGCATAGAGTGTGAAAACTGAGTTTCCTTGAGAGCTGCTTGGAAGCCTGATGGTGTGTGAAGTTAGTGAGCCAAATGGAGTTGTTCTCCCACAAGAACCACTCGGCTGATCCTTCTTCAATATGCCCTTCAGCAACATGCAGTGTTTCCTTGATTGAATTAGCTCTCACACCAATATTTGCGTCTAGATCCTTTGCATTGAGGGCTATCTGAAAACGGCTGTGGCGCTGAAGTTTCCTGTGAATGTGGAGTTGGTGGCATGTGAAACCCGCATGTGGAGCATTCGTTTGTGTGGGATGCTCACCAAGGTTCATTTCAGTCCTAGTCACTCAAAGGGCACTAAGCATAGAGTGTGAAAACTGAGTTTCCTTGAGAGCTGCTTGGAAGCCTGATGGTGTGTGAAGTTAGTGAGCCAAATGGAGTTGTTCTCCCACAAGAACAACTCGGCTGATCCTTCTGCAATATGCACTTCACCAACATGCAGTGTTTCCTTGATTGAATTAGCTCTCACACCAATATTTGCATCTAGAGCCTTTGCAGTGAGGGCTATCTGAAAACGGCTGTGGCGCTGAAGTTGACTGAGAATGTGGAGTTGGTGGCATGTGAAAACCGCATGTGGAGCATTCGTTTGTGTGGAATGCTCACCAAGCTTCATTTCAGTCCTAGTTACTCAAAGGGCATTAAGCATGGGGTGTGAAAACTGAGTTTCCTTGAGAGCTGCTTGGAAGCCTGATGGTGTGTGAAGTTAGTGAGCCAAATGGAGTTGTTCTCCCACAAGAACCACTCGGCTGATCCTTCTTCAATATGCCCTTCAGCAACATGCAGTGTTTCCTTGATTGAATTAGCTCTCACACCAATATTTGCGTCTAGAGCCTTTGCATTGAGGGCTATCTGAAAAAGGCTGTGGCGCTGAAGTTGCCTGTGAATGTGGAGTTGGTGGCATGTGAAACCCGCATGTGGAGCATTCCTTTGTGTGGGATGCTCTACTAGATTGATTCCTAGATAATGCACTCAAGGGCACTAAGCATAGAGTGTGAAAACTGAGTTTCCTTGAGAGCTGCTTGGAAGCCTGATGGTGTGTGAAGTTAGTGAGCCAAATGGAGTTGTTCTCCCACAAGAACCACTCGGCTGATCCTTCTTCAATATGCCCTTCACCAACATGAAGAGCTTCCTTGATTGAATTAGCTCTCACACCAATATTTGCGTCTAGAGCCTTTGCATTGAGGGCTATCTGAAAACGGCTGTGGCGCTGAAGTTGCCTGTGAATGTGGAGTTGGTGGCATGTGAAACCCGCATGTGGAGCCTACTTTTGTGTGGATGCAATACCAGGTTATTCCTAGATAATGCAGTGAAAGGGCACTAAGCATAGAGTGTGAAAACTGAGTTTCCTTGAGAGCTGCTTGGAAGCCTGATGGTGTGTGAAGTTAGTGAGCCAAATGGAGTTGTTCTCCCACAAGAACCACTCGGCTGATCCTTCTTCAATATGCCCTTCACCAACATGCAGTGTTTCCTTGATTGAATTAGCTCTCACACCAATATTTGCGTCTAGAGCCTTTGCATTGAGGGCTATCTGAAAACGGCTGTGGCGCTGAAGTTGCCTGTGAATGTGGAGTTGGTGGCATGTGAAACCCGCATGTGGAGCATTCGTTTGTGTGGGATGCTCTACCAGGTTCATTCCTAGATAATGCAGTGAAAGGGCACTAAGCATAGAGTGTGAAACTGAGTTTCCTTGAGAGCTGCTTGGAAGCCTGATGGTGTGTGAAGTTAGTGAGCCAAATGGAGTTGTTCTCCCACAAGAACCACTTCTCTGATCCTTCTTCAATATGCCCTTCACCAACATGCAGTGTTTCCTTGATTGAATTAGCTCTCACACCAATATTTGTGTCTAGAGCCTTTGCATTGAGGGCTATCTGAAAACGGCTGTGGCGCTGAAGTTGCCTGTGAATGTGGAGTTGGTGGCATGTGAAACCCGCATGTGGAGCATACTTTTGTGTGGGATGCAATACCAGGTTCATTCCTAGATAATGCAGTGAAAGGGCACTAAGCATAGAGTGTGAAAACTGAGTTTCCTTGAGAGCTGCTTGGAAGCCTGATGGTGTGTGAAGTTTAGTGAGCCAAATGGAGTTGTTCTCCCACAAGAACCACTCGGCTGATCCTTCTTCAATATGCCCTTCACCAACATGCAGTGTTTCCTTGATTGAATTAGCTCTCACACCAATATTTGCGTCTAGAGCCTTTGCATTGAGGGCTATCTGAAAACGGCTGTGGCGCTGAAGTTACCTGAGAATGTGGAGTTGGTGGCATGTGAAACCCGCATGTGGAGCATTCGTTTGTGTGGGATGCTCTACCAGGTTCGTTCCTAGATAATGCACTCAAAGGGCACTAAGCATAGAGTGTGAAAACTGAGTTTCCTTGAGAGCTGCTTGGAAGCCTGATGGTGTGTGAAGTTAGTGAGCCAAATGGAGTTGTTCTCCCACAAGAACCACTCGGCTGATCCTTCTTCAATATGCCCTTCACCAACATGCAGTGTTTCCTTGATTGAATTAGCTCTCACACCAATATTTGCGTCTAGAGCCTTTGCATTGAGGGCTATCTGAAAATGGCTGTGGCGCAGAAGTTGCCTGAGAATGTGGAGTTGGTGGCATGTGAAACCCGCATGTGGAGCATTCGTTTGTGTGGGATGCTCACCAAGCTTCATTTCAGTCCTAGTCACTCAAAGGGCACTAAGCATAGAGTGTGAAAACTGAGTTTCCTTGAGAGCTGCTTGGAAGCCTGATGGTGTGTGAAGTTAGTGAGCCAAATGGAGTTGTTCTCCCACAAGAACCACTCTGCTGATCCTTCTTCAATATGCCCTTCAGCAACATGCAGTGTTTCCTTGATTGAATTAGCTCTCATACCAATATTTGCGTCTAGAGCCTTTGCATTGAGGGCTATCTGAAAACGGCTGTGGCGCTGAAGTTGCCTGTGAATGTGGAGTTGGTGGCATGTGAAACCCGCATGTGGAGCATTCGTTTTGTGTGGGATGCTCTACCAGGTTCATTCCTAGATAATGCACGCAAAGGGCACTAAGCATAGAGTGTGAAAACTGAGGTTCCTTGAGAGCTGCTTGGAAGCCTGATGGTGTGTGAAGTTAGTGAGCCAAATGGAGTTGTTCTCCCACAAGAACCACTCGGCTGATCCTTCTTCAATATGCCCTTCACCAACATGCAGTGTTTCCTTGATTGAATTAGCTCTCACACCAATATTTGCGTCTAGAGCCTTTGCATTGATGGCTATCTGAAAAAGGCTGTGGCGCTGAAGTTGCCTGTGAATGTGGAGTTGGTGGCATGTGAAACCCGCATGTGGAGCATTCGTTTGTGTGGGATGCTCTACCAGGTTCATTCCTAGATAATGCACTCAAAGGGCACTAAGCATAGAGTGTGAAAACTGAGTTTCCTTGAGAGCTGCTTGGAAGCCTGATGGTGTGTGAAGTTAGTGAGCCAAATGGAGTTGTTCTCTCACAAGAACCACTCGGCTGATCCTTCTTCAATATGCCCTTCAGCAACATGCAGTGTTTCCTTGATTGAATTAGCTCTCACACGAATATTTGCGTCTAGAGCCTTTGCATTGAGGGCTATCTGAAAACGGCTGTGGCGCTGAAGTTGCCTGTGAATGTGGAGTTGGTGGCATGTGAAAACCGCATGTGGAGCATTCGTTTGTGTGGGATGCTCACCAAGCTTCATTTCAGTCCTAGGAACTCATAGGGCACTAAGCATAGAGTGTGAAAACTGAGTTTCCTTGAGAGCTGCTTGGAAGCCTGATGGTGTGTGAAGCTAGTGAGCCAAATGGAGTTGTTCTCCCACAAGAACCACTCGGCTGATCCTTCTTCAATATGCCCTTCACCAACATGCAGTGTTTCCTTGATTGAATTAGCTCTCACACCAATATTTGCGTCTAGAGCCTTTGCATTGAGGGCTATCTGAAAATGGCTGTGGCGCTGAAGTTACCTGAGAATGTGGAGTTGGTGGTATGTGAAACCCGCATGTGGAGCATTCATTTGTGTGGGATGCTCTACCAGGTTCGTTCCTAGATAATGCAGTGAAAGGGCACTAAGCATAGAGTGTGAAAACTGAGTTTCCTTGAGAGCTGCTTGGAAGCCTGATGGTGTGTGAAGTTAGTGAGCCAAATGGAGTTGTTCTCCCACAAGAACCACTCGGCTGATCCTTCTTCAATATGCCCTTCACCAACATGCAGTGTTTTCCTTGATTGAATTAGCTCTCACACCAATATTTGCGTCTAGAGCCTTTGCATTGAGGGCTATCTGAAAACGGCTGTGGCGCTGAAGTTGCCTGTGAATGTGGAGTTGGTGGCATGTGAAACCCGCATGTGGAGCATACTTTTGTGTGGGATGCTCTACCAGGTTCATTCCTAGATAATGCAGTGAAAGGGAACTAAGCATAGAGTGTGAAAACTGAGTTTCCTTGAGAGCTGCTTGGAAGCCTGATGGTGTGTGAAGTTAGTGAGCCAAATGGAGTTGTTCTCCCACAAGAACCACTCGGCTGATCCTTCTTCAATATGCCCTTCACCAACATGCAGTGTTTCCTTGATTGAATTAGCTCTCACACTAATATTTGCGTCTAGAGCCTTTGCATTGAGGGCTATCTGAAAAAGGCTGTGGCGCTGAAGTTGGCTGAGAATGTGGAGTTGGTGGCATGTGAAACCCGCATGTGGAGCATTCGTTTGTGTGGGATGCTCACCAAGGTTCATTTCAGTCCTAGGAACTCATAGGGCACTAAGCATAGAGTGTGAAAACTGAGTTTCCTTGAGAGCTGCTTGGAAGCCTGATGGTGTGTGAAGTTAGTGAGCCAAATGGAGTTGTTCTCCCACAAGAACCACTCGGCTGATCCTTCTTCAATATGCCCTTCACCAACATGCAGTGTTTCCTTGATTGAATTAGCTCTCACACCAATATTTGCGTCTAGAGCCTTTGCATTGAGGGCTATCTGAAAACGGCTGTGGCGCTGAAGTTACCTGAGAATGTGGAGTTGGTGGTATGTGAAACCCGCATGTGGAGCATTCCTTTGTGTGGGATGCTCTACCAGGTTCGTTCCTAGATAATGCAGTGAAAGGGTACTAAGCATAGAGTGTGAAAACTGAGTTTCCTTGAGAGCTGCTTGGAAGCCTGATGGTGTGTGAAGCTAGTGAGCCAAATGGAGTTGTTCTCCCACAAGAACCACTCGGCTGATCCTTCTTCAATATGCCCTTCAGCAACATGCAATGTTTCCTTGATTGAATTAGCTCTCACACCAATATTTGCGTCTAGAGCCTTTGCATTGAGGGCTATCTGAAAACGGCTGTGGCGCTGAAGTTGCCTGTGAATGTGGAGTTGGTGGCATGTGAAACCCGCATGTGGAGCATTCTTTTGTGTGGGATGCTCTACCAGGTTCATTCCTAGATAATGCAGTGAAAGGGCACTAAGCATAGAGTGTGAAAACTGAGTTTCCTTGAGAGCTGCTTGGAAGCCTGATGGTGTGTGAAGTTAGTGAGCCAAATGGAGTTGTTCTCCCACAAGAACCACTAGGCTGATCCTTCTTCAATATGCTCTTCAGCAACATGAAGTGTTTCCTTGATTGAATTGGCTCTCACACCAATATTTGCATCTAGAGCCTTTGTATTGAGGGCTATCTGAAAACGGCTGTGGCGCTGAAGTTGCCTGTGAATGTGGAGTTGGTGGCATGTGAAACCCGCATGTGGAGCATCCGTTTGTGTGGGATGCAATACCAGGTTGTTCCTAGATAATGCAGTGAAAGGGCACTAAGCATAGAGTGTGAAAACTGAGTTTCCTTGAGAGCTGCTTGGAAGCCTGATGGTGTGTGAACCTAGTGAGCCAAATGGAGTTGTTCTCCACAAGAACCACTCGGCTGATCCCTTCTCCAATATGCCCTTCAGCAACATGCAGTGTTTCCTTGATTGAATTAGCTCTCACACCAATATTTGCGTCTAGAGCCTTTGCATTGAGGGCTATCTGAAAACGGCTGTGGCGCTACAGTTACCTGAGAATGTGGAGTTGGTCGTATGTGAAACCCGCATGTGGAGCATTCATTTGTGTGGGATGCTCTACAGGTTCGTTCCTAGATAATGCAGTGAAAGGGCACTAAGCATAGAGTGTGAAAACTGAGTTTCCTTGAGAGCTGCTTGGAAGCCTGATGGTGTGTGAAGTTAGTGAGCCAAATGGAGTTGTTCTCCCACAAGAACCACTCGGCTGATCCTTCTTCAATATGCCCTTCAGCAACATGTAGCGTTTCCTTGATTGAATTAGCTCTCACACCAATATTTGCGTCTAGAGCCTTTGCATTGAGGGCTATCTGAAAATGGCTGTGGCGCAGAAGTTGGCTGTGAATGTGGAGTTGGTGGCATGTGAAACCCTCATGTGGAGCATTCGTTATTGTGGGATGCTCAACAACTTCATTTCAGTCCTAGGCACTCAAAGGGCACTAAGCATAGAGTGTGAAAACTGAGTTTCCTTGAGAGCTGCTTGGAAGCCTGATGGTGTGTGAAGTTAGTGAGCCAAATGGAGTTGTTCTCCCACAAGAACCACTCGGCTGATCCTTCTTCAATATGCCCTTCACCAACATGCAGTGTTTCCTTGATTGAATTAGCTCTCACACCAATATTTGTGTCTAGAGCCTTTGCATTGAGGGCTATCTGAAAACGGCTGTGGCGCTGAAGTTGCCTGTGAATGTGGAGTTGGTGGCATGTGAAACCCGCATGTGGAGCATACTTTTGTGTGGGATGCTCTACTAGATTCATTCCTAGATAATGCATTCAAAGGGCACTAAGCATAGAGTGTGAAAACTGAGTTTCCTTGAGAGCTGCTTGGAAGCCTGATGGTGTGTGAAGTTAGTGAGCCAAATGGAGTTGTTCTCCTACAAGAACCACTCGGCTGATCCTTCTTCAATATGCCCTTCACCAACATGCAGTGTTTCCTTGATTGAATTAGCTCTCACACCAATATTTGCGTCTAGAGCCTTTGCATTGAGGGCTATCTGAAAATGGCTGTGGCGCTGAAGTTGCCTGTGAATGTGGAGTTGGTGGCATGTGAAACCCGCATGTGGAGCTTTCGTTTGTGTGGGATGCTCTACCAGGTTCAGTCCTAGATAATGCACTCAAAGGGCACTAAGCATAGAGTGTGAAAACTGAGTTTCCTTGAGAGCTGCTTGGAAGCCTGATGGTGTGTGAAGTTAGTGAGCCAAATGGAGTTGTTCTCCCACAAGAACCACTCGGCTGATCCTTCTTCAATATGCCCTTCAGCAACATGCAGTGTTTCCTTGATTGAATTAGCTCTCACACCAATATTTGCGTCTAGAGCCTTTGCATTGAGGGCTATCTGAAAACGGCTGTGGCGCTGAAGTTGCCTGAGAATGTGGAGTTGGTGGTATGTGAAACCCGCATGTGGAGCATTCGTTTGTGTGGGATGCTCTACCAGGTTCATTCCTAGATAATGCACTCAAAGGGCACTAAGCATAGAGTGTGAAAACTGAGTTTCCTTGAGAGCTGCTTGGAAGCCTGATGGTGTGTGAAGTTAGTGAGCCAAATGGAGTTGTTCTCCCACAA
The DNA here is from genome assembly GCF_030435755.1 of Ochotona princeps. Taxonomy (NCBI): domain Eukaryota; kingdom Metazoa; phylum Chordata; class Mammalia; order Lagomorpha; family Ochotonidae; genus Ochotona; species Ochotona princeps. The sequence goes on from NW_026699597.1 coordinate 11,388, forward strand.
GAACCACTCGGCTGATCCTTCTTCAATATGCCCTTCACCAACATGCAGTGTTTCCTTGATTGAATTAGCTCTCACACCAATATTTGTGTCTAGAGCCTTTGCATTGAGGGCTATCTGAAAATGGCTGTGGCGCTGAAGTTGCCTGAGAATGTGGAGTTGGTGGTATGTGAAACCCGCATGTGGAGCATTCGTTTGTGTGGGATGCTCACCAAGCTTCATTTAATTCCTAGGCACTCAAAGGGCACTAAGCATAGAGTGTGAAAACTGAGTTTCCTTGAGAGCTGCTTGGAAGCCTGATGGTGTGTGAAGTTAGTGAGCCAAATGGAGTGTTCTCCCACAAGAACCACTCGGCTGATCCTTCTTCAATATGCCCTTCACCAACATGCAGTGTTTCCTTGATTGAATCAGCTCTCACACCAATATTTGCGTCTAGAGCCTTTGCATTGAGGGCTATCTGAAAACGGCTGTGGCGCTGAAGTTGCGTGAGAATGTGGAGTTGGTGGCATGTGAAACCCGCATGTGGAGCATTCGTTTATGTGGGATGCTCTGCCAGGTTCATTCCTAGATAATGCAGTGAAAGGGCACTAAGCATAGAGTGTGAAAACTGAGTTTCCTTGAGAGCTGCTTGGAAGCCTGATGGTGTGTGAAGTTAGTGAGCCAAATGGAGTTGTTCTCCCACAAGAACCACTCGGCTGATCCTTCTTCAATATGCCCTTCACCAACATGCAGTGTTTCCTTGATTGAATTAGCTCTCACACCAATATTTGCGTCTAGAGCCTTTGCATTGAGGGCTATCTGAAAACGGCTTGTGGCGCTGAAGTTGCCTGTGAATGTGGAGTTGGTGGCATGTGAAACCCGCATGTGGAGCATTCGTTTGTGTGGGATGCTCACCAAGGTTCATTTCAGTCCTAGGAACTCATAGGGCACTAAGCATAGAGTGTGAAAACTGAGTTTCCTTGAGAGCTGCTTGGAAGCCTGATGGTGTGTGAAGTTAGTGAGCCAAATGGAGTTGTTCTCCCACAAGAACCACTCGGCTGATCCTTCTTAAATATGCCCTTCACCAACATGCAGTGTTTCCTTGATTGAATTAGCTCTCACACCAATATTTGCGTCTAGAGCCTTTGCATTGAGGGCTATCTGAAAACGGCTGTGGCGCTGAAGTTGCCTGAGAATGTGGAGTTGGTGGTATGTGAAACCCGCATGTGGAGCATTCGTTTGTGTGGGATGCTCTACCAGGTTCGTTCCTAGATAATGCATTCAAAGGGCACTAAGCATAGAGTGTGAAAACTGAGTTTCCTTGAGAGCTGCTTGGAAGCCTGATGGTGTGTGAAGTTAGTGAGCCAAATGGAGTTGTCCTCCCACAAGAACCACTCGGCTGATCCTTCTTCAATATGCCCTTCAGCAACATGCAGTGTTTCCTTGATTGAATTAGCTCTCACACCAATATTGTGTCTAGAGCCTTTGCATTGAGGGCTATCTGAAAATGGCTGTGGCGCTGAAGTTGCCTGAGAATGTGGAGTTGGTGGCATGTGAAACCCGCATGTGGAGCATTCGTTTGTGTGGGATGCTCACCAAGCTTCATTTAATTAGTAGGCAGTCAAAGGGCACTAAGCATAGAGTGTGAAAACTGAGTTTCCTTGAGAGCTGCTTGGAAGCCTGATGGTGTGTGAAGTTAGTGAGCCAAATGGAGTTGTTCTCCCACAAGAACCACTCGGCTGATCCTTCTTCAATATGCCCTTCACCAACATGCAGTGTTTCCTTGATTGAATTAGCTCTCACACCAATATTTGCGTCTAGAGCCTTTGCATTGAGGGCTGTCTGAAAATGGCTGTGGCGCTGAAGTTGCCTGAGAATGTGGAGTTGGTGGCATGTGAAACCCGCATGTGGAGCATTCGTTTGTGTGGGATGCTCTACCACGTTCATTCCTAGATAATGCACTCAAAGGGCACTAAGCATAGAGTGTGAAAACTGAGTTTCCTTGAGAGCTGCTTGGAAGCCTGATGGTGTGTGAAGTTAGTGAGCCAAATGGAGTTGTTCTCCCACAAGATCCACTTGGCTGATCGTTCATCAATATGCCCTTCACCAACATGCAATGTTTCCTTGATTGAATTAGCTCTCACACCAATATTTGCGTCTAGAGCCTTTGCATTGAGGGCTATCTGAAAACGGCTGTGGCGCTGAAGTTGCCTGTGAATGTGGAGTTGGTGGCATGTGAAACCCGCATGTGGAGCATTCGTTTGTGTGGGATGCTCACCAAGGTTCATTTCAGTCCTAGGGAACTCATAGGGCACTAAGCATAGAGTGTGAAAACTGAGTTTCCTTGAGAGCTGCTTGGAAGCCTGATGGTGTGTGAAGTTAGTGAGCCAAATGGAGTTGTTCTCCCACAAGAACCACTCGGCTGATCCTTCTTCAATATGCCCTTCACCAACATGCAGTGTTTCCTTGATTGAATTAGCTCTCACACCAATATTTGCGTCTAGAGCCTTTGCATTGAGGGCTATCTGAAAACGGCTGTGGCGCTGAAGTTGCCTGAGAATGTGGAGTTGGTGGTATGTGAAACCCGCATGTGGAGCATTCGTTTGTGTGGGATGCTCTACCAGGTTCATTCCTAGATAATGCACTCAAAGGGCACTAAGCATAGAGTGTGAAAACTGAGGTTCCTTGAGAGCTGCTTGGAAGCCTGATGGTGTGTGAAGTTAGTGAGCCAAATGGAGTTGTTCTCCCACAAGAACCACTCGGCTGATCCTTCTTCAATATGCCCTTCAGCAACATGCAGTGTTTCCTTGATTGAATTAGCTCTCACACCAATATTTGCGTCTAGAGCCTTTGCATTGAGGGCTATCTGAAAATGGCTGTGGCGCTGAAGTTGCCTGTGAATGTGGAGTTGGTGGCATGTGAAACCCGCATGTGGAGCATTCGTTTGTGTGGGATGCTCACCAAGCTTCATTTAATTAGTAGGCAGTCAAAGGGCACTAAGCATAGAGTGTGAAAACTGAGTTTCCTTGAGAGCTGCTTGGAAGCCTGATGGTGTTTGAAGTTAGTGAGCCAAATGGAGTTGTTCTCCCACAAGAACCACTCGGCTGATCCTTCTTCAATATGCCCTTCACCAACATGCAGTGTTTCCTTGATTGAATCAGCTCTCACACCAATATTTGCGTCTAGAGCCTTTGCATTGAGGGCTATCTGAAAACGGCTGTGGCGCTGAAGTTGCGTGAGAATGTGGAGTTGGTGGCATGTGAAACCCGCATGTGGAGCATACTTTTGTGTGGGATGCTCACCAAGCTTCATTTTATTCCTAGGCACACAAAGGGCCCTAAGTATAGAGTGTGAAAACTGAGTTTCCTTGAGAGCTGCTTGGAAGCCTGATGGTGTGTGAAGTTAGTGAGCCAAATGGAGTTGTTCTCCCACAAGAACCACTTGGCTGATGCTTCTTCAATATGCCCTTCACCAACATGAAGTGTTCCCTTGATTGAATTAGTTCTCACACCAATATATGCGTATAGAGTCTTTGCATTGAGGGCTATCTGAAAATGGCTGTGGCGCTGAAGTTGCCTGTGAATGTGGAGTTGGTGGCATGTGAAACCCGCATGTGGAGCATTCGTTTGTGTGGGATGCTCTACCAGGTTCATTCCTAGATAATGCACACAAAGGGCACTAAGCATAGAGTGTGAAAACTGAGTTTCCTTGAGAGATGCTTGGAAGCCTGATGGTGTGTGAAGTTAGTGAGCCAAATGGTGTTGTTCTCTCACAAGAACCACTCGGCTGATCCTTCTTCAATATGCCCTTCACCAACATGCAGTGTTTCCTTGATTGAATTAGCTCTCACACCAGTATTTGCGTCTAGAGCCTTTGCATTGAGGGCTATCTGAAAACGGCTGTGGCGCTGAAGTTGCCTGTGAATGTGGAGGTGGTGGCATGTGAAACCCGCATGTGGAGCATTCGTTTGTGTGGGATGCTCACCAAGCTTCATTTCAGTCCTAGGCACTCAAAGGGCACTAAGCATAGAGTGTGAAAACTGAGTTTCCTTGAGAGCTGCTTGGAAGCCTGATGGTGTGTGAAGTTAGTGAGCCAAATGGAGTTGTTCTCCCACAAGAACCACTCGGCTGATCCTTCTTCAATATGCCCTTCACCAACATGCAGTGTTTCCTTGATTGAATTAGCTCTCACACCAATATTTACGTCTAGAGCCTTTGCATTGAGGGCTATCTGAAAACGGCTGTGGCGCTGAAGTTGCCTGTGAATGTGGAGGTGGTGGCATGTGAAACCCGCATGTGGAGCATTCGTTTGTGTGGGATGCTCACCATGCTTCATTAATTCCTAGGCATTCAAAGGGCACTAAGCATAGAGTGTGAAAACTGAGTTTCCTTGAGAGCTGCTTGGAAGCCTGATGGTGTGTGAAGTTAGTGAACCAAATGGAGTTGTTCTCCCACAAGAACCACTCGGCTGATCCTTCTTCAATATGCCCTTCACCAACATGCAGTGTTTAATTGATTGAATTAGCTCTCACACCAATATATGCGTCTAGAGCCTTTGCATTGAGGGCTATCTGAAAACGGCTGTGGCGCTGAAGTTGCCTGAGAATGTGGAGTTGGTGGCATGTGAAACCCGCATGTGGAGCATTCGTTTATGTGGGATGCTCTGCCAGGTTCATTCCTAGATAATGCAGTGAAAGGGCACTAAGCATAGAGTGTGAAAACTGAGTTTCCTTGAGAGCTGCTTGGAAGCCTGATGGTGTGTGAAGTTAGTGAGCCAAATGGAGTTGTTCTCCCACAAGAACCACTCGGCTGATCCTTCTTCAATATGCCCTTCACCAACATGCAGTGTTTCCTTGATTGAATTAGCTCTCACACCAATATTTGCGTCTAGAGCCTTTGAATTGAGGGCTATCTGAAAACGGCTGTGGCGCTGAAGTTGCCTGTGAATGTGGAGTTGGTGGCATGTGAAACCCGCATGTGGAGCATTCGTTTGTGTGGGATTCTCACCAAGGTTCATTTCAGTCCTAGGAACTCATAGGGCACTAAGCATAGAGTGTGAAAACTGAGTTTCCTTGAGAGCTGCTTGGAAGCCTGATGGTGTGTGAAGTTAGTGAGCCAAATGGAGTTGTTCTTTCCCACAAGAACCACTCGGCTGATCCTTCTTCAATATGCCCTTCACCAACATGCAGTGTTTCCTTGATTGAATTAGCTCTCACACCAATATTTGCGTCTAGAGCCTTTGCATTGAGGGCTATCTGAAAACGGCTGTGGCGCTGAAGTTGCCTGAGAATGTGGAGTTGGTGGTATGTGAAACCCGTATGTGGAGCATTCGTTTGTGTGGGATGCTCTACCAGGTTCGTTCCTAGATAATGCATTCAAAGGGCACTAAGCATAGAGTGTGAAAACTGAGTTTCCTTGAGAGCTGCTTGGAAGCCTGATGGTGTGTGAAGTTAGTGAGCCAAATGGAGTTGTTTTCCCACAAGAACCACTCGGCTGATCCTTCTTCAATATGCCCTTCACCAACATGCAGTGTTTCCTTGATTGAATTAGCTCTCACACCAATATTTGTGTCTAGAGCCTTTGCATTGAGGGCTATCTGAAAATGGCTGTGGCGCTGAAGTTGCCTGAGAATGTGGAGTTGGTGGCATGTGAAACCCGCATGTGGAGCATTCGTTTGTGTGGGATGCTCACCAAGCTTCATTTAATTAGTAGGCAGTCAAAGGGCACTAAGCATAGAGTGTGAAAACTGAGTTTCCTTGAGAGCTGCTTGGAAGCCTGATGGTGTGTGAAGTTAGTGAGCCAAATGGAGTTGTTCTCCCACAAGAACCACTCGGCTGATCCTTCTTCAATATGCCCTTCACCAACATGCAGTATTTCCTTGATTGAATTAGCTCTCACACCAATATTTGCGTCTAGAGCCTTTGCATTGAGGGCTATCTGAAAATGGCTGTGGCGCAGAAGTTGCCTGAGAATGTGGATTTGGTGGCATGTGAAACCCGAATGTGGAGCATTCGTTTGTGTGGGATGCTCTACCACTTTCATTCCTAGATAATGCACTCAAAGGGCACTAAGCATAGAGTGTGAAAACTGAGTTTCCTTGAGAGCTGCTTGGAAGCCTGATGGTGTGTGAAGTTAGTGAGCCAAATGGAGTTGTTCTCCCACAAGATCCACTTGGCTGATCGTTCATCAATATGCCCTTCACCAACATGCAATGTTTCCTTGATTGAATTAGCTCTCACACCAATATTTGCGTCTAGAGCCTTTGCATTGAGGGCTATCTGAAAACGGCTGTGGCGCTGAAGTTGCCTGTGAATGTGGAGTTGGTGGCATGTGAAACCCGCATGTGGAGCATTCGTTTGTGTGGGATGCTCACCAAGGTTCATTTCAGTCATAGGCACGCAAGTGGCACTAAGCATAGAGTGTGAAAACTGAGTTTCCTTGAGAGCTGCTTGGAAGCCTGATGGTGTGTGAAGTTAGTGAGCCAAATGGAGTTGTTCTCCCACAAGAACCACTCGGCTGATCCTTCTTCAATATGTCCTTCACCACCATGCAGTGTTTCCTTGATTGAATTAGCTCTCACACCAATATTTGCGTCTAGAGCCTTTGCATTGAGGGCTATCTGAAAACGGCTGTGGCGCTGAAGTTGCCTGAGAATGTGGAGTTGGTGGCATGTGAAACCCGCATGTGGAGCATTCGTTTGTGTGGGATGCTCTACCAGGTTCGTTCCTAGATAATGCAATCAAAGGGCACTAAGCATAGTGTGAAAACTGAGTTTCCTTGAGAGCTGCTTGGAAGCCTGATGGTGTGTGAAGTTAGTGAGACAAATAGAGTTGTTCTCCCACAAGAACCACTCGGCTGATCCTTCTTCAATATGCCCTTCACCAACATGCAGTGTTTCCTTGATTGAATTAGCTCTCACACGAATATTTGCGTCTAGAGCCTTTGCATTGAGGGCTATCTGAAAAAGGGTGTGGCGCTGAAGTTGCCTGAGAATGTGGAGTTGGTGGTATGTGAAACCCGCATGTGGAGCATTCGTTTGTGTTTGATGCTCTACCAGGTTCGTTCCTAGATAATGCAGTGAAAGGGCACTAAGCATAGAGTGTGAAAACTGAGTTTCCTTGAGGCCTGCTTGGAAGCCTGATGGTGTGTGAATTTAGTGAGACAAATGGAGTTGTTCTCCCACAAGAACCACTCGGCTGATCCTTCTTCAATATGCCCTTCAGCAACATGCAGTGTTTCCTTGATTGAATTAGCTCTCACACCAATATTTGCGTCTAGAGCCTTTGCATTGAGGGCTATCTGAAAATGGCTGTGGCGCAGAAGTTGCCTGAGAATGTGGAGTTGGTGGCATGTGAAACCCGCATGTGAAGCATTCGTTTGTGTGGGATGCTCACCAAGCTTCATTTAATTAGTATGCACTCACAGGGCACTAAGCATAGAGTGTGAAAACTGAGTTTCCTTGAGAGCTGCTTGGAAGCCTGATGGTGTGTGAAGTTAGTGAGCCAAATGGAGTTGTTCTCCCACAAGAACCACTCGGCTGATCCTTCTTCAATATGCCCTTCACCAACATGCAGTGTTTCCTTGATTGAATTAGCTCTCACACCAATATTTGCGTCTAGAGCCTTTGCATTGAGGGCTATCTGAAAACGGCTGTGGCGCTGAAGTTGCCTGAGAATGTGGAGTTGGTGGTATGTGAAACCCGTATGTGGAGCATTCGTTTGTGTGGGATGCTCTACCAGGTTCGTTCCTAGATAATGCATTCAAAGGGCACTAAGCATAGAGTGTGAAAACTGAGTTTCCTTGAGAGCTGCTTGGAAGCCTGATGGTGTGTGAAGTTAGTGAGCCAAATGGAGTTGTTTTCCCACAAGAACCACTCGGCTGATCCTTCTTCAATATGCCCTTCACCAACATGCAGTGTTTCCTTGATTGAATTAGCTCTCACACCAATATTTGTGTCTAGAGCCTTTGCATTGAGGGCTATCTGAAAATGGCTGTGGCGCTGAAGTTGCCTGAGAATGTGGAGTTGGTGGCATGTGAAACCCGCATGTGGAGCATTCGTTTGTGTGGGATGCTCACCAAGCTTCATTTAATTAGTAGGCAGTCAAAGGGCACTAAGCATAGAGTGTGAAAACTGAGTTTCCTTGAGAGCTGCTTGGAAGCCTGATGGTGTGTGAAGTTAGTGAGCCAAATGGAGTTGTTCTCCCACAAGAACCACTCGGCTGATCCTTCTTCAATATGCCCTTCACCAACATGCAGTATTTCCTTGATTGAATTAGCTCTCACACCAATATTTGCGTCTAGAGCCTTTGCATTGAGGGCTATCTGAAAATGGCTGTGGCGCAGAAGTTGCCTGAGAATGTGGATTTGGTGGCATGTGAAACCCGAATGTGGAGCATTCGTTTGTGTGGGATGCTCTACCACTTTCATTCCTAGATAATGCACTCAAAGGGCACTAAGCATAGAGTGTGAAAACTGAGTTTCCTTGAGAGCTGCTTGGAAGCCTGATGGTGTGTGAAGTTAGTGAGCCAAATGGAGTTGTTCTCCCACAAGATCCACTTGGCTGATCGTTCATCAATATGCCCTTCACCAACATGCAATGTTTCCTTGATTGAATTAGCTCTCACACCAATATTTGCGTCTAGAGCCTTTGCATTGAGGGCTATCTGAAAACGGCTGTGGCGCTGAAGTTGCGTGAGAATGTGGAGTTGGTGGCATGTGAAACCCGCATGTGGAGCATTCGTTTGTGTGGGATGCTCACCAAGGTTCATTTCAGTCATAGGCACGCAAGTGGCACTAAGCATAGAGTGTGAAAACTGAGTTTCCTTGAGAGCTGCTTGGAAGCCTGATGGTGTGTGAAGTTAGTGAGCCAAATGGAGTTGTTCTCCCACAAGAACCACTCGGCTGATCCTTCTTCAATATGTCCTTCACCAACATGCAGTGTTTCCTTGATTGAATTAGCTCTCACACCAATATTTGCGTCTAGAGCCTTTGCATTGAGGGCTATCTGAAAACGGCTGTGGCGCTGAAGTTGCCTGTCAATGTGGAGTTGGTGGCATGTGAAACCCGCATGTGGAGCATTCGTTTGTGTGGGATGCTCTACCAGGTTCGTTCCTAGATAATGCAATCAAAGGGCACTAAGCATAGTGTGAAAACTGAGTTTCCTTGAGAGCTGCTTGGAAGCCTGATGGTGTGTGAAGTTAGTGAGACAAATGGAGTTGTTCTCCCACAAGAACCACTCGGCTGATCCTTCTTCAATATGCCCTTCACCAACATGCAGTGTTTCCTTGATTGAATTAGCTCTCACACGAATATTTGCGTCTAGAGCCTTTGCATTGAGGGCTATCTGAAAAAGGGTGTGGCGCTGAAGTTGCCTGAGAATGTGGAGTTGGTGGTATGTGAAACCCGCATGTGGAGCATTCGTTTGTGTTTGATGCTCTACCAGGTTCGTTCCTAGATAATGCAGTGAAAGGGCACTAAGCATAGAGTGTGAAAACTGAGTTTCCTTGAGGCCTGCTTGGAAGCCTGATGGTGTGTGAAGTTAGTGAGACAAATGGAGTTGTTCTCCCACAAGAACCACTCGGCTGATCCTTCTTCAATATGTCCTTCACCAACATGCAGTGTTTCCTTGATTGAATTAGCTCTCACACCAATATTTGCGTCTAGAGCCTTTGCATTGAGGGCTATCTGAAAATGGCTGTGGCGCAGAAGTTGCCTGAGAATGTGGAGTTGGTGGCATGTGAAACCCGCATGTGAAGCATTCGTTTGTGTGGGATGCTCACCAAGCTTCATTTAATTAGTATGCACTCACAGGGCACTAAGCATAGAGTGTGAAAACTGAGTTTCCTTGAGAGCTGCTTGGAAGCCTGATGGTGTGTGAAGTTAGTGAGCCAAATGGAGTTGTTCTCCCACAAGAACCACTCGGCTGATCCTTCTTCAATATGCCCTTCACCAACATGCAGTGTTTCCTTGATTGAATTAGCTCTCACACCAATATTTGCGTCTAGAGCCTTTGCATTGAGGGCTATCTGAAAACGGCTGTGGCGCTGAAGTTGCCTGAGAATGTGGAGTTGGTGGTATGTGAAACCCGCATGTGGAGCATTCTTTTCTGTGGGATGCTCTACCAGGTTCGTTCCTAGATAATGCAGTGAAAGGGCACTAAGCATAGAGTGTGAAAACTGAGTTTCCTTGAGAGCTGCTTGGAAGCCTGATGGTGTGTGAAGTTAGTGAGCCAAATGGAGTTGCTCTCAAACAAGAACCACTCGGCTGATCCTTCTTCAATATGCCCTTCACCAACATGCAATGTTTCCTTGATTGAATTAGCTCTCACACCAATATTTGCGTCTAGAGCCTTTGCATTGAGGGCTATCTGAAAACGGCTGTGGCACTGAAGTTGCCTGAGAATGTGGAGTTGGTGGCATGTGAAACCCGCATGTGGAGCATTCGTTTGTGTGGGATGCTCTACCTGGTTCATTCCTAGATAATGCAGTGAAAGGGCACTAAGCATAGAGTATGAAAACTGAGTTTCCTTGAGAGCTGCTTGGAAGCCTGATGGTGTGTGAAGTTAGTGAGCCAAATGGAGTTGTTCTCCCACAAGAACCACTCGGCTGATCCTTCTTCAATATGCCCTTCAGCAATATGCAGTGTTTCCTTGATTGAATTAGCTCTCACACCAATATTTGCGTCTAGATCCTTTGCATTGGGGGCTATCTGAAAACGGCTGTGGCGCAGAAGTTGGCTGTGAATGTGGAGTTGGTGGCATGTGAAACCCTCATGTGGAGCATTCGTTTGTGTGGGATGCTCACCAAGCTTCATTTCAGTCCTAGGCACTCAAAGGGCACTAAGCGTAAAGTGTGAAAACTGAGTTTCCTTGAGAGCTGTTTGGAAGCCTGATGGTGTGTGAAGTTAGTGAGCCAAATGGAGTTGTTCTCCCACAAGAACCACTCGGCTGATCCTTCTTCAATATGCCCTTCAGCAACATGCAGTGTTTCCTTGATTGAATTAGCTCTCACACCAATATTTGCGTCTAGAGCCTTTGCATTGGGGGCTATCTGAAAACGGCTGTGGCGCTGAATTTGCCTGAGAATGTGGAGTTGGTGGCATGTGAAACCCGCATGTGGAGCATTCGTTTGTGTGGGATGCTCTACCAGGTTCGTTCCTAGATAATGCTCTCAAAGGGCACTAAGCGTAGTTTGAAAACTGAGTTTCCTTGAGAGCTGCTTGGAAGCCTGATGGTGTGTGAAGTTAGTGAGCCAAATGGAGTTGTTCTCCCACAAGAACCACTCTGCTGATCCTTCTTCAATATGCCCTTCACCAACATGCAGTGTTTCCTTGATTGAATTAGCTCTCACACCAATATTTGCATCTAGAGCCTTTGCATTGAGGGCTATCTGAAAACGGCTGTGGCGCTGAAGTTGCCTGAGAATGTGGAGTTGGTGGTATGTGAAACCCGCATGTGGAGCATTCGTTTGTGTGGGATGCTCTACCAGGTTCGTTCCTAGATAATGCAGTGAAAGGGCACTAAGCATAGAGTGTGAAAACTGAGTTTCCTTGAGAGCTGCTTGGAAGCCTGATGGTGTGTGAAGTTAGTGAGCCAAATGGAGTTGTTCTCCCACAAGAACCACTCGGCTGATCCTTCTTCAATATGCCCTTCACCAACATGCAGTGTTTCCTTGATTGAATTAGCTCTCACACCAATATTTGCGTCTAGAGCCTTTGCATTGAGGGCTATCTGAAAACGGCTGTGGCGCTGAAGTTGCCTGAGAATGTGGAGTTGGTGGTATGTGAAACCCGCATGTGGAGCATTCGTTTCTGTGGGATGCTCTACCAGGTTCGTTCCTAGATAATGCAGTGAAAGGGCACTAAGCATAGAGTGTGAAAACTGAGTTTCCTTGAGAGCTGCTTGGAAGCCTGATGGTGTGTGAAGTTAGTGAGCCAAATGGAGTTGTTCTCCCACAAGAACCACTCGGCTGATCCTTCTTCAATATGCCCTTCAGCAACATGCAGTGTTTCCTTGATTGAATTAGCTCTCACACCAATATTTGCGTCTAGAGCCTTTGCATTGAGGGCTATCTGAAAACGGCTGTGGCGCTGAATTTGCCTGTGAATGTGGAGTTGGTGGCATGTGAAACCCGCATGTGGAGCATTCGTTTGTGTGGGATGCTCTACCTGGTTCATTCCTAGATAATGCACTCAAAGGGCACTAAGCATAGAGTGTGAAAACTGAGTTTCCTTGAGAGCTGCTTGGAAGCCTGATGGTGTGTGAAGTTAGTGAGCCAAATGGAGTTGTTCTCCCACAAGAACCACTAAGCATAGAGTGTGAAAACTGAGTTTCCTTGAGAGCTGCTTGGAAGCCTGATGGTGTGTGAAGTTAGTGAGCCAAATGGAGTTGTTCTCCCACAAGAACCACTCGGCTGATCCTTCTTCAATATGCCCTTCAGCAATATGCAGTGTTTCCTTGATTGAATTAGCTCTCACACCAATATTTGCGTCTAGAGCCTTTGCATTGGGGGCTATCTGAAAACGGCTGTGGCGCTGAAGTTGCCTGTGAATGTGGAAGTTGGTGGCATGTGAAACCCGCATGTGGAGCATTCGTTTGTGTGGGATGCTCACCAAGCTTCATTTAATTAATAAGGCACTCAAAGGGCACTAAGCATAGAGTGTGAAAACTGAGTTTCCTTGAGAGCTGCTTGGAAGCCTGATGGTGTGTTGAAGTTAGTGAGCCAAATGGAGTTGTTCTCCCACAAGAACCACTCGGCTGATCCCTTCTTCAATATGCCCTTCACCAACATGCAGTGTTCCCTTGATTGAAGTAGCTCTCACACCAATATTTGCGCCTAGAGCCTTTGCATTGAGGGCTATCTGAAAACGGCTGTGGCGCTGAAGTTGCCTGTGAATATGGAGTTGGTGGCATGTGAAACCCGCATGTGGGAGCATTCGTTTTGTGTGGGATGCTCTACCTGGTTCATTCCTAGATAATGCACTCAAAGGGCACTAAGCATAGAATGTGAAAACTGAGTTTCCTTGAGAGCTGCTTGGAAGCCTGATGGTGTGTGAAGTTAGTGAGCCAAATGGAGTTGTTCTCCCACAAGAACCACTCGGCTGATCCTTCTTCAATATGCCCTTCAGCAATATGCAGTGTTTCCTTGATTGAATTAGCTCTCACACCAATATTTTCGTCTAGAGCCTTTGCATTGGGGGCTATCTGAAAACGGCTGTGGCACTGAATGTTGCCTGAGAATGTGGAGTTGGTGGCATGTGAAACCCTCATGTGGAGCATTCGTTTTGTGTGGGATGCTCACCAAGCCTTCATTTCAAGTCCTAGGCACTCAAAGGGCACTAAGCATAAAGTGTGAAAACTGAGTTTCCTTGAGAGCTGCTTGGAAGCCTGATGGTGTGTGAAGTTAGTGAGCCAAAATGGAGTTTGTTCTCCCACAAGAACCACTCGGCTGGTCCCTTCTTCAATATGCCCTTCACCAACATGCAGTGTTTCCTTGATTGAATTAGCTCTCACACCAATATTTGCGTCTAGAGCCTTTGCATTGAGGGCTATCTGAAAACGGCTGTGGCGCTGAATTGCCTGAGAATGTGGAGTGGTGGCATGTGAAACCCGAATGTGGAGCATTCGTTTGTGTGGGATGCTCTACCAGGTTCATTCCTAGATAATGCACTCAAAGGGCACTAAGCATAGAGTGTGAAAACTGAGTTTCCCTTGAGAGCTGCTTGGAAGCCTGATGGTGTGTGAAGTTAGTGAGCCAAATGGAGTTGTTCACTCCCACAAGAACCACTCGGCTGATCCTTCTTCAATATGCCCTTCAGCAACATGCAGTGTTTCCTTGATTGAATTAGCTCTCACACCAATATTTGCGTCTAGAGCCTTTGCATTGAGGGCTATCTGAAAACCGGCTGTGGCGCAGAAGTTGGCTGAGAATGTGGAGTTGGTGGCATGTGAAACCCGCATGTGGAGCATTCGTTTTGTGTGGGATGCTCACCAAGCTTCATTTAATTAGTAGGCACTCAAAGGGCACTAAGCATAGAGTGTGAAAACTGAGTTTCCTTGAGAGCTGCTTGGAAGCCTGATGGATGTGTGAAGTTAGTGAGCCAAATGGAGTTGTTCTCCCCACAAGAACCACTCGGCTGATCCTTCTTCAATATGCCCTTCAGCAACATGCAGTGTTTCCTTGATTGAATTAGCTCTCACACCAATATTTGCGTCTAGAGCCTTTGCATTGAGGGCTATCTGAAAACGGCTGTGACGCTGGAATTTGCCTGAGAATGTGGAGTTGGTGGCATGTGAAACCCGCATGTGGGAGCATTCGTTTGTGTGGGATGCTCTACCAGGTTCGTTCCTAGATAATGCCACTCAAAGGGCACTAAGCATAGTGTGAAAACTGAGTTTCCTTGAGAGCTGCTTGGAAGCCTGATGGTGTGTGAAGTTAGTGAGTCCAAATGGAGTTGTTCTCCCACAAGAACCACTCGGCTGATCCTTCTTCAATATGCCCTTCACCAACATGCAGTGTTTCCTTGATTGAATTAGCTCTCACACACCAATATTTGCGTCTAGAGCCTTTGCATTGAGGGCTATCTGAAAACGGCTGTGGCGCTGAAGTTGCCTGAGAATGTGGAGTTGGTGGTATGTGAAACCCGCATGTGGAGCATTCGTTTCTGTGGGATGCTCTACCAGGTTCGTTCCTAGATAATGCAGTGAAAGGGCACTAAGCATAGAGTGTGAAAACTGAGTTTCCTTGAGAGCTGCTTGGAAGCCTGATGGTGTGTGAAGTTAGTGAGCCAAATGGAGTTGTTTTCTCCCACAAGAACCACTCGGCTGATCCTTCTTCAATATGCCCTTCACCAACATGCAGTGTTTCCCTTGATTGAATTAGCTCTCACACCAATATTTGCGTCTAGAGCCTTTGCATTGAGGGCTATCTGAAAATGGCTGTGGCGCAGAAGTTGGCTGAGAATGTGGAGTTGGTGGCATGTGAAACCCGCATGTGGAGCATTCGTTTGTGTGGGATGCTCACCAAGCTTCATTTAATTAATAGGCACTCAAAGGGCACTAAGCATAGAGTGTGAAAACTGAGTTTCCTTGAGAGCTGCTTGGAAGCCTGATGGTGTGTGAAGTTAGTGAGCCAAATGGAGTTGTTCTCCCACAAGAACCACTCGGCTGATCCTTCTTCAATATGCGCTTCACCAACATGCAGTGTTCCCTTGATTGAATTAGCTCTCACACCCAATATTTGCGTCTAGAGCCTTTGCATTGAGGGCTATCTGAAAACGGCTGTGGCGCTGAAGTTGCCTGTGAATGTGGAGGTTGGTGGCATGTGAAACCCGCATGTGGAGCATTCGTTTGTGTGGGATGCTCTACCTGGTTCATTCCTAGATAATGCACTCAAAGGGCACTAAGCATTGAGTGTGTAACTGAGTTTCCTTGAGAGCTGCTTGGAAGCCTGATGATGTGTGAAGTTAGTGAGCCAAATGGAGTCGTTTCTCCGCTCACAAGAACCACTCGGCTGATCCTTCTTCAATATGCCCTTCACCAACATGCAGTGTTTCCCTTGATTGAATTAGCTCTCACCACCAATATTTGCGTCTAGAGCCTTTTGCAGTGAGGGGCTATCTGAAAACGGTCTTGTGGCGCTGAATTTGCCTGAGAATGCGGAGTTGGTGTGGCATGTGAAACCCGCATGTGGAGCATTCGTTTGTGTGGGATGCTCTACCAGGTTCATTCCTAGATAATGCACTCAAAGGGCACTAAGCATAGTGTGAAAACTGAGTTTCCTTGAGAGCTGCTTGGAAGCCTGATGGTGTGTGAAGTTAGTGAGCCAAATGGAGTTGTTCTCCCACAAGAACCACTCGACTGATCGTTCTTCAATATGTCCTTCACCAACATGCAGTGTTTCCTTGATTGAATTAGCTCTCACACCAATATTTGCGTCTAGAGCCTTTGCATTGAGGGCTATCTGAAAACGGCTGTGGCGCTGAAGTTGCCTGTGAATGTGGAGTTGGTGGTATGTGAAACCCGCATGTGGAGCATTCGTTTGTGTGAGATGCTCTACCTGGTTCATTGCTAGATAATGCACTCAAAGGGCACTAAGCATAGAGTGTGTAAGCTGAGTTTCCTTGAGAGCTGCTTGGAAGCCTGATGGTGTGTGAAGTTAGTGAGCCAAATGGAGTTGTACTCCCACAAGAACCACTCGGCTGATCCTTCTTCAATATGCCCTTCACCAACATGCAGTGTTTCCTTGATTGAATTAGCTCTCACACCAATATTTGCGTCTAGAGCCTTTGCATTGAGGGCTATCTGAAAATGGCTGTGGCGCTGAAGTTGCCTGTGAATGTGGAGTTGGTGGCATGTGAAACCCGCATGTGGAGCATTCGTTTGTGTGGGATGCTCTACCTGGTTCATTCCTAGATAATGCAGTGAAAGGGCACTAAGCATAGAGTGTGAAAACTGAGTTTCCTTGAGAGCTGCTTGGAAGCCTGATGGTGTGTGAAGTTAGTGAGCCAAATGGAGTTGTTCTCCCACAAGAACCACTCGGCTGATCCTTCTTCAATATGCCCTTCACCAACATGCAGTGTTTCCTTGATTGAATTAGCTCTCACACCAATATTTGCGTCTAGAGCCTTTGCATTGAGGGCTATCTGAAAACGGCTGTGGCGCTGAATTTGCCTGAGAATGTGGAGTTGGTGGCATGTGAAACCCGCATGTGGAGCATTCGTTTGTGTGGGATGCTCTACCAGGTTCGTTCCTAGATAATGCACTCAAAGGGCACTAAGCATAGTGTGAAAACTGAGTTTCCTTGAGAGCTGCTTGGAAGCCTGATGGTGTGTGAAGTTAGTGAGCCAAATGGAGTTGTTCTCCCACAAGAACCACTCTGCTGATCCTTCTTCAATATGCCCTTCACCAACATGCAGTGTTTCCTTGATTGAATTAGCTCTCACACCAATATTTGCGTCTAGAGCCTTTGCATTGAGGGCTATCTGAAAACGGCTGTGGCGCTGAAGTTGCCTGAGAATGTGGAGTTGGTGGTATGTGAAACCCGCATGTGGAGCATTCGTTTGTGTGGGATGCTCTACCAGGTTCGTTCCTAGATAATGCACTCAAAGGGCACTAAGCATAGAGTGTGAAAACTGAGTTTCCTTGAGAGCTGCTTGGAAGCCTGATGGTGTGTGAAGTTAGTGAGCCAAATGGAGTTGTTCTCCCACAAGAACCACTCGGCTGATCCTTCTTCAATATGCCCTTCACCAACATGCAGTGTTTCCTTGATTGAATTAGCTCTCACACCAATATTTGCGTCTAGAGCCTTTGCATTGAGGGCTATCTGAAAACGGCTGTGGCGCTGAAGTTGCCTGAGAATGTGGAGTTGGTGGTATGTGAAACCCGCATGTGGAGCATTCGTTTCTGTGGGATGCTCTACCAGGTTCGTTCCTAGATAATGCAGTGAAAGGGCACTAAGCATAGAGTGTGAAAACTGAGTTTCCTTGAGAGCTGCTTGGAAGCCTGATGGTGTGTGAAGTTAGTGAGCCAAATGGAGTTGTTATCCCACAAGAACCACTCGGCTGATCCTTCTTCAATATGCCCTTCACCAACATGCAGTGTTTCCTTGATTGAATTAGCTCTCACACCAATATTTGCGTCTAGAGCCTTTGCATTGAGGGCTATCTGAAAATGGCTGTGGCGCTGAAGTTGCCTGAGAATGTGGAGTTGGTGGTATGTGAAACCCGCATGTGGAGCATTCGTTTCTGTGGGATGCTCTACCAGGTTCGTTCCTAGATAATGCAGTGAAAGGGCACTAAGCATAGAGTGTGAAAACTGAGTTTCCTTGAGAGCTGCTTGGAAGCCTGATGGTGTGTGAAGTTAGTGAGCCAAATGGAGTTGTTCTCCCACAAGAACCACTCGGCTGATCCTTCTTCAATATGCCCTTCAGCAATATGCAGTGTTTCCTTGATTGAATTAGCTCTCACACCAATATTTGCGTCTAGAGCCTTTGCATTGGGGGCTATCTGAAAACGGCTGTGGCGCTGAAGTTGCCTGTGAATGTGGAGTTGGTGGCATGTGAAACCCTCATGTGGAGCATTCGTTTGTGTGGGATGCTCACCAAGCTTCATTTCAGTCCTAGGCACTCAAAGGGCACTAAGCATAGAGTGTGAAAACTGAGTTTCCTTGAGAGCTGCTTGGAAGCCTGATGGTGTGTGAAGTTAGTGAGCCAAATGGAGTTGTTCTCCCACAAGAACCACTCGGCTGATCCTTCTTCAATATGCCCTTCACCAACATGCAGTGTTTCCTTGATTGAATTAGCTCTCACACCAATATTTGCGTCTAGAGCCTTTGCATTGAGGGCTATCTGAAAACGGCTGTGGCGCTGAAGTTGCCTGTGAATGTGGAGTTGGTGGCATGTGAAACCCGCATGTGGAGCATTCGTTTGTGTGGGATGCTCTACCTGGTTCATTCCTAGATAATGCACTCAAAGGGCACTAAGCATAGAGTGTGAAAACTGAGTTTCCTTGAGAGCTGCTTGGAAGCCTGATGGTGTGTGAAGTTAGTGAGCCAAATGGAGTTGTTCTCCCACAAGAACCACTCGGCTGATCCTTCTTCAATATGCCCTTCAGCAACATGCAGTGTTTCCTTGATTGAATTAGCTCTCACACCAATATTTGCGTAAAGAGCCTTTGCATTGAGGGCTATCTGAAAACGGCTGTGGCGCTGAATTTGCCTGAGAATGCGGAGTTGGTGGCATGTGAAACCCGCATGTGGAGCATTCGTTTGTGTGGGATGCTCTACCAGGTTCATTCCTAGATAATGCACTCAAAGGGCACTAAGCATAGTGTGAAAACTGAGTTTCCTTGAGAGCTGCTTGGAAGCCTGATGGTGTGTGAAGTTAGTGAGCCAAATTTAGTTGTTCTCCCACAAGAACCACTCGACTGATCGTTCTTCAATATGCCCTTCACCAACAGGAAGTGTTTCCTTGATTGAATTAGCTCTCACACCAATATTTGCGTCTAGAGCCTTTGCATTGAGGGCTATCTGAAAATGGCTGTGGCGCTGAAGTTGCCTGTGAATGTGGAGTTGGTGGCATGTGAAACCCGCATGTGGAGCATTCGTTTGTGTGGGATGCTCTACCTGGTTCATTCCTAGATAATGCACTCAAAGGGCACTAAGCATAGAGTGTGTAAACTGAGTTTCCTTGAGAGCTGCTTGGAAGCCTGATGGTGTGTGAAGTTAGTGAGCCAAATGGAGTTGTACTCCCACAAGAACCACTCGGCTGATCCTTCTTCAATATGCCCTTCACCAACATGCAGTGTTTCCTTGATTGAATTAGCTCTCACACCAATATTTGCGTCTAGAGCCTTTGCATTGAGATCAATCTGAAAACGGCTGTGGCGCTGAATTTGCCTAAGAATGTGGAGTTGGTGGCATGTGAAACCCGAATGTGGAGCATTCGTTTGTGTGGGATGCTCACCAAGCTTCATTTCAGTCCAAGGCACACCAAGGGCACTAAGCCTAGAGTGTGAAAACTGAGTTTCCTTGAGAGCTACTTGGAAGCCTGATGGTGTGTGAAGTTAGTGAGCCAAATGGAGTTGTTCTCCCACAAGAACCACTCGGCTGATCCTTCTTCAATATGCCCTTCACCAACATGCAGTGTTACCGTGATTGAATTAGCTCTCAAACCAATATTTGCGTATAGAGCCTTTGCATTGAGGGCTATCTGAAAACGGCTGTGGCGCTGAAGATGCCTGTGAATGTGGAGTTGGTGGCATGTGAAACCCGCATGTGGAGCATTCGTTTAGGTGGGATGCTCACCAAGCTTCATTTCAGTCCTAGTCACACAAAGGGCACTAAGCATAGAGTGTGAAAACTGAGTTTCCTTGAGAGCTGCTTGGAAGCCTGATGGTGTGTGAAGTTAGTGAGCCGAATGGTGTTGTTTTCCCACAAGAACCACTCGGCTGATCCTTCTTCAATATGCCCTTCAGCAACATGCAGTGTTTCCTTGATTGAATTAGCTCTCACACCAATATTTGCGTCTAGAGCCTTTGCATTGAGGGCTATCTGAAAACGGCTGTGGCGCTGAAGTTGCCTGAGAATGTGGAGTTGGTGGCATGTGAAACCCGCATGTGGAGCATTCGTTTGTGTGGGATGCTCACCAAGCTTCATTTCAGTCCAAGGCACACCAAGGGCACTAAGCCTAGAGTGTGAAAACTGAGTTTCCTTGAGAGCTACTTGGAAGCCTGATGGTGTGTGAAGTTAGTGAGCCAAATGGAGTTGTTCTCCCACAAGAACCACTCGGCTATTCCTTCTTCAATATGCCCTTCACCAACATGCAGTGTTACCTGGATTGAATTAGCTCTCAAACCAATATTTGCGTATAGAGCCTTTGCATTGAGGGCTATCTGAAAACGGCTGTGGCGCTGAAGATGCCTGTGAATGTGAAGTTGGTGGCATGTGAAACCCGCATGTGGAGCATTCGTTTAGGTGGGATGCTCACCAAGCTTCATTTCAGTCCTAGTCACACAAAGGGCACTAAGCATAGAGTGTGAAAACTGAGTTTCCTTGAGAGCTGCTTGGAAGCCTGATGGTGCGTGAAGTTAGTGAGCCAAATGGAGTTGTTCTCCCACAAGAACCACTCGGCTGATCCTTCTTCAATATGCCCTTCACCAACATGCAGTGTTTCCTTAATTGAATTAGCTCTCACACCAATATTTGCGTCTAGAGCCTGTGCATTGAGGGCTATCTGAAAACGGCTGTGGCGCTGAATTTGCCTGAGAATGTGGAGTTGGTGGCATGTGAAACCCGCATGTGGAGCATTCGTTTGTGTGGGATGCTCTACCAGGTTCATTCCTAGATAATGCACTCAAAGGGCACTAAGCATAGTGTGAAAACTGAGTTTCCTTGAGAGCTGCTTGGAAGCCTGATGGTGTGTGAAGTTAGTGAGCCAAATGGAGTTGTTCTCCCACAAGAACCACTCGGCTGATCCTTCTTCAATATGCCCTTCAGCAACATGCAGTGTTTCCTTGATTGAATTAGCTCTCACACCAATATTTGCGTCTAGAGCCTTTGCATTGAGGGCTATCTGAAAACGGCTGTGGCGCTGAAGTTGCCTGTGAATGTGGAGTTGGTGCCATGTGAAACCCGCATGTGGAGCATTTGTTTGTGTGGGATGCTCACCAAGGTTCATTTCAGTCCTAGGAACTCATAGGGCACTAAGCATAGAGTGTGAAAACTGAGTTTCCTTGAGAGCTGCTTGGAAGCCTGATGGTGTGTGAAGTTAGTGAGCCAAATGGAGTTGTTCTCCCACAAGAACCACTCGGCTGATCCTTCTTCAATATGCCCTTCAGCAACATGCAGTGTTTCCTTGATTGAATTAGCTCTCACACCAATATTTGCGTCTAGAGCCTTTGCATTGAGGGCTATCTGAAAACGGCTGTGGCGCTGAAGATGCCTGAGAATGTGGAGTTGGTGGTATGTGAAACCCGCATGTGGAGCATTCGTTTGTGTGGGATGCTCTACCAGGTTCGTTCCTAGATAATGCAGTGAAAGGGCACTAAGCATAGAGTGTGAAAACTGAGTTTCCTTGAGGCCTGCTTGGAAGCCTGATGGTGTGTGAAGTTAGTGAGCTAAATGGAGTTGTTCTCCCACAAGAACCACTCGGCTGATCCTTCTTCAATATGCCCTTCAGCAACATGCAGTGTTTCCTTGATTGAATTAGCTCTCACACCAATATTTGCGTCTAGAGCCTTTGCATTGAGGGCTATCTGAAAACGGCTGTGGCGCTGAATTTGCCTGAGAATGTGGAGTTGGTGGCATGTGAAACCCGCATGTGGAGCATTCGTTTGTGTGGGATGCTCTACCAGGTTCATTCCTAGATAATGCACTCAAAGGGCACTAAGCATAGTGTGAAAACTGAGTTTCCTTGAGAGCTGCTTGGAAGCCTGATGGTGTGTGAAGTTAGTGAGCCAAATGGAGTTGTTCTCCCACAAGAACCACTCGACTGATCGTTCTTCAATATGTCCTTCACCAACATGCAGTGTTTCCTTGATTGAATTAGCTCTCACACCAATATTTGCGTCTAGAGCCTTTGCATTGAGGGCTATCTGAAAACGGCTGTGGCGCTGAAGTTGCCTGTGAATGTGGAGTTGGTGGCATGTGAAACCCGCATGTGGAGCATTTGTTTGTGTGGGATGCTCACCAAGGTTCATTTCAGTCCTAGGAACTCATAGGGCACTAAGCATAGAGTGTGAAAACTGAGTTTCCTTGAGAGCTGCTTGGAAGCCTGATGGTGTGTGAAGTTAGTGAGCCAAATGGAGTTGTTCTCCCACAAGAACCACTCGGCTGATCCTTCTTCAATATGCCCTTCAGCAACATGCAGTGTTTCCTTGATTGAATTAGCTCTCACACCAATATTTGCGTCTAGAGCCTTTGCATTGAGGGCTATCTGAAAACGGCTGTGGCGCTGAAGTTGCCTGAGAATGTGGAGTTGGTGGTATGTGAAACCCGCATGTGGAGCATTCGTTTGTGTGGGATGCTCTACCAGGTTCGTTCCTAGATAATGCAGTGAAAGGGCACTAAGCATAGAGTGTGAAAACTGAGTTTCCTTGAGGCCTGCTTGGAAGCCTGATGGTGTGTGAAGTTAGTGAGCTAAATGGAGTTGTTCTCCCACAAGAACCACTCGGCTGATCCTTCTTCAATATGCCCTTCAGCAACATGCAGTGTTTCCTTGATTGAATTAGCTCTCACACCAATATTTGCGTCTAGAGCCTTTGCATTGAGGGCTATCTGAAAACGGCTGTGGCGCTGAATTTGCCTGAGAATGTGGAGTTGGTGGCATGTGAAACCCGCATGTGGAGCATTCGTTTGTGTGGGATGCTCTACCAGGTTCATTCCTAGATAATGCACTCAAAGGGCACTAAGCATAGTGTGAAAACTGAGTTTCCTTGAGAGCTGCTTGGAAGCCTGATGGTGTGTGAAGTTAGTGAGCCAAATGGAGTTGTTCTCCCACAAGAACCACTCGACTGATCGTTCTTCAATATGTCCTTCACCAACATGCAGTGTTTCCTTGATTGAATTAGCTCTCACACCAATATTTGCGTCTAGAGCCTTTGCATTGAGGGCTATCTGAAAACGGCTGTGGCGCTGAAGTTGCCTGTGAATGTGGAGTTGGTGGCATGTGAAACCCGCATGTGGAGCATTTGTTTGTGTGGGATGCTCACCAAGGTTCATTTCAGTCCTAGGAACTCATAGGGCACTAAGCATAGAGTGTGAAAACTGAGTTTCCTTGAGAGCTGCTTGGAAGCCTGATGGTGTGTGAAGTTAGTGAGCCAAATGGAGTTGTTCTCCCACAAGAACCACTCGGCTGATCCTTCTTCAATATGCCCTTCAGCAACATGCAGTGTTTCCTTGATTGAATTAGCTCTCACACCAATATTTGCGTAAAGAGCCTTTGCATTGAGGGCTATCTGAAAACGGCTGTGGCGCTGAAGTTGCCTGAGAATGTGGAGTTGGTGGTATGTGAAACCCGCATGTGGAGCATTCGTTTGTGTGGGATGCTCTACCAGGTTCGTTCCTAGATAATGCAGTGAAAGGGCACTAAGCATAGAGTGTGAAAACTGAGTTTCCTTGAGGCCTGCTTGGAAGCCTGATGGTGTGTGAAGTTAGTGAGCTAAATGGAGTTGTTCTCCCACAAGAACCACTCGGCTGATCCTTCTTCAATATGCCCTTCAGCAACATGCAGTGTTTCCTTGATTGAATTAGCTCTCACACCAATATTTGCGTCTAGAGCCTTTGCATTGAGGGCTATCTGAAAACGGCTGTGGCGCTGAATTTGCCTGAGAATGTGGAGTTGGTGGCATGTGAAACCCGCATGTGGAGCATTCGTTTGTGTGGGATGCTCACCAAGCTTCATTTCAGTCCAAGGCACACCAAGGGCACTAAGCCTAGAGTGTGAAAACTGAGTTTCCTTGAGAGCTACTTGGAAGCCTGATGGTGTGTGAAGTTAGTGAGCCAAATGGAGTTGTTCTCCCACAAGAACCACTCGGCTAATCCTTCTTCAATATGCCCTTCACCAACATGCAGTGTTACCTTGATTGAATTAGCTCTCACACCAATATTTGCGTCTAGAGCCTTTGCATTGAGGGCTATCTGAAAACGGCTGTGGCGCTGAAGATGCCTGTGAATGTGGAGTTGGTGGCATGTGAAACCCGCATGTGGAGCATTCGTTTAGGTGGGATGCTCACCAAGCTTCATTTCAGTCCTAGTCACACAAAGGGCACTAAGCATAGAGTGTGAAAACTGAGTTTCCTTGAGAGCTGCTTGGAAGCCTGATGGTGTGTGAAGTTAGTGAGCCAAATGGAGTTGTTTTCCCTCAAGAACCACTCGGCTGATCCTTCTTCAATATGCCCTTCACCAACATGCAGTGTTTCCTTGATTGAATTAGCTCTCACACCAATATTTGCGTCTAGAGCCTTTGCATTGAGGGCTATCTGAAAACGGCTGTGGCGCTGAATTTGCCTGAGAATGTGGAGTTGGTGGCATGTGAAACCCGCATGTGGAGCATTCGTTTGTGTGGGATGCTCTACCAGGTTCATTCCTAGATAATGCACTCAAAGGGCACTAAGCATAGTGTGAAAACTGAGTTTCCTTGAGAGCTGCTTGGAAGCCTGATGGTGTGTGAAGTTAGTGAGCCAAATGGAGTTGTTCTCCCACAAGAACCACTCGGCTGATCCTTCTTCAATATGCCCTTCAGCAACATGCAGTGTTTCCTTGATTGAATTAGCTCTCACACCAATATTTGCGTCTAGAGCCTTTGCATTGAGGGCTATCTGAAAACGGCTGTGGCGCTGAAGTTGCCTGAGAATGTGGAGTTGGTGGTATGTGAAACCCGCATGTGGAGCATTCGTTTGTGTGGGATGCTCACCAAGCTTCATTTAATTAGTAGGCAACCAAAGGGCACTAAGCATAGAGTGTGAAAACTGAGTTTCCTTGAGAGCTGCTTGGAAGCCTGATGGTGTGTGAAGTTAG
This sequence comes from Ochotona princeps, assembly GCF_030435755.1. Classification (NCBI taxonomy): domain Eukaryota; kingdom Metazoa; phylum Chordata; class Mammalia; order Lagomorpha; family Ochotonidae; genus Ochotona; species Ochotona princeps. Next base: position 36,375 of record NW_026699597.1, read on the forward strand.
TGAGCCAAATGGAGTTGTTCTCCCACAAGAACCACTCGGCTGATCCTTCTTCAATATGCCCTTCACCAACATGCAGTGTTTCCTTGATTGAATTAGCTCTCACACCAATATTTGCGTCTAGAGCCTTTGCATTGAGGGCTATCTGAAAACGGCTGTGGCGCTGAAGTTGCCTGTGAATGTGGAGTTGGTGGCATGTGAAACCCGCATGTGGAGCATTGGTTTGTGTGGGATGCTCACCAAGGTTCATTTCAGTCCTAGGAACTCATAGGGCACTAAGCATAGAGTGTGAAAACTGAGTTTCCTTGAGAGCTGCTTGGAAGCCTGATGGTGTGTGAAGTTAGTGAGCCAAATGGAGTTGTTCTCCCACAAGAACCACTCGGCTGATCCTTCTTCAATATGCCCTTCACCAACATGCAGTGTTTCCTTGATTGAATTAGCTCTCACACCAATATTTGCGTCTAGAGCCTTTGCATTGAGGGCTATCTGAAAACGGCTGTGGCGCTGAAGTTGCCTGAGAATGTGGAGTTGGTGGTATGTGAAACCCGCATGTGGAGCATTCGTTTGTGTGGGATGCTCTACCAGGTTCATTCCTAGATAATGCACTCAAAGGGCACTAAGCATAGAGTGTGAAAACTGAGTTTCCTTGAGAGCTGCTTGGAAGCCTGATGGTGTGTGAAGTTAGTGAGCCAACTGGAGTTGTTCTCCCACAAGAACCACTCGGCTGATCCTTCTTCAATATGCCCTTCAGCAACATGCAGTGTTTCCTTGATTGAATTAGCTCTCACACCAATATTTGCGTCTAGAGCCTTTGCATTGAGGGCTATCTGAAAATGGCTGTGGCGCAGATGTTGGCTGAGAATGTGGAGTTGGTGGCATGTGAAACCCGCATGTGGAGCATTCGTTTGTGTGGGATGCTCACCAAGCTTCTTTTAATTAGTAGGCACTCAAAGGGCACTAAGCATAGAGTGTGAAAACTGAGTTTCCTTGAGAGCTGCTTGGAAGCCTGATGGTGTGTGAAGTTAGTGAGCCAAATGGAGTTGTTCTCCCACAAGAACCACTCGGCTTATCCTTCTTCAATATGCCCTTCACCAACATGCAGTGTTTCCTTGATTGAATTAGCTCTCACACCAATATTTGCGTCTAGAGCCTTTGCATTGGGGGCTATCTGAAAACGGCTGTGGCGCTGAAGTTGCCTGTGAATGTGGAGTTGGTGGCATGTGAAACCCTCATGTGGAGCATTCGTTTGTGTGGGATGCTCTACCAGGTTCGTTCCTAGATAATGCACTCAAAGGGCACTAAGCATAGTGTGAAAACTGAGTTTCCTTGAGAGCTGCTTGGAAGCCTGATGGTGTGTGAAGTTAGTGAGCCAAATGGAGTTGTTCTCCCACAAGAACCACTCGGCTGATCCTTCTTCAATATGCCCTTCAGCAACATGCAGTGTTTCCTTGATTGAATTAGCTCTCACACCAATATTTGCGTCTAGAGCCTTTGCATTGAGGGCTATCTGAAAACGGCTGTGGCGCTGAAGTTGCCTGTGAATGTGGAGTTGGTGGCATGTGAAACCCGCATGTGGAGCATTCGTTTGTGTGAGATGCTCTACCTGGTTCATTGCTAGATAATGCACGCAAAGGGCACTAAGCATAGAGTGTGTAAACTGAGTTTCTTGAGAGCTGCCTGGAAGCCTGATGGTGTGTGAAATTAGTGAGCCAAATGGAGTTGTTCTCCCACAAGAACCACTCGGCTGATCCTTCTTCAATATGCCCTTCAGCAACATGCAGTGTTTCCTTGATTGAATTAGCTCTCACACCAATATTTGCGTCTAGAGCCTTTGCATTGAGGGCTATCTGAAAACGGCTGTGGCGCTGAAGTTGCCTGTGAATGTGGAGTTGGTGGCATGTGAAACCCGCATGTGGAGCATTCGTTTGTGTGGGATGCTCTACCACGTACATTCCTAGATAATGCACTCAAAGGGCACTAAGCATAGAGTGTGAAAACTGAGTTTCCTTGAGAGCTGCTTGGAAGCCTGATGGTGTGAGAAGTTAGTGAGCCAAACGGAGTTGTTCTCCCACAAGAACCACTTGGCTGATCCTTCTTCAATATGCCCTTCACCAACATGCAGTGTTTCCTTGATTGAATTAGCTCTCACACCAATATTTGCGTCTAGAGCCTTTGCATTGAAGGCTATCTGAAAACGGCTGTGGCGCTGAATTTGCCTGAGAATGTGGAGTTGGTGGCATGTGAAACCCGCATGTGGAGCATTCGTTTGTGTGGGATGCTCACCAAGCTTCATTTCAGTCCAAGGCACACCAAGGGCACTAAGCCTAGAGTGTGAAAACTGAGTTTCCTTGAGAGCTACTTGGAAGCCTGATGGTGTGTGAAGTTAGTGAGCCAAATGGAGTTGTTCTCCCACAAGATCCACTCGGCTAATCCTTCTTCAATATGCCCTTCACCAACATGCAGTGTTACCTTGATTGAATTAGCTCTCAAACCAATATTTGCGTATAGAGCCTTTGCATTGAGGGCTATCTGAAAACGGCTGTGGCGCTGAAGATGCCTGTGAATGTGGAGTTGGTGGCATGTGAAACCCGCATGTGGAGCATTCGTTTAGGTGGGATGCTCACCAAGCTTCATTTCAGTCCTAGTCACACAAAGGGCACTAAGCATAGAGTGTGAAAACTGAGTTTCCTTGAGAGCTGCTTGGAAGCCTGATGGTGTGTGAAGTTAGTGAGCCAAATGGAGTTGTTTTCCACAAGAACCACTCGGCTGATCCTTCTTCAATATGCCCTTCACCAACATGCAGTGTTTCCTTGATTGAATTAGCTCTCACACCAATATTTGCGTCTAGAGCCTTTGCATTGAGGGCTATCTGAAAACGGCTGTGGCGCTGAATTTGCCTGAGAATGTGGAGTTGGTGGCATGTGAAACCCGCATGTTGAGCATTCGTTTGTGTGGGATGCTCTACCAGGTTCGTTCCTAGATAATGCACTCAAAGGGCACTAAGCATAGTGTGAAAACTGAGTTTCTTGAGAGCTGCTTGGAAGCCTGATGGTGTGTGAAGTTAGTGAGCCAAATGGAGTTGTTCTCCCACAAGAACCACTCGGCTGATCCTTCTTCAATATGTCCTTCACCAACATGCAGTGTTTCCTTGATTGAATTAGCTCTCACACCAATATTTGCGTCTAGAGCCTTTGCATTGAGGGCTATCTGAAAACGGCTGTGGCGCTGAAGTTGCCTGTGAATGTGGAGTTGGTGGCATGTGAAACCCGCATGTGGAGCATTTGTTTGTGTGGGATGCTCACCAAGGTTCATTTCAGTCCTAGGAACTCATAGGGCACTAAGCATAGAGTGTGAAAACTGAGTTTCCTTGAGAGCTGCTTGGAAGCCTGATGGTGTGTGAAGTTAGTGAGCCAAATGGAGTTGTTCTCCCACAAGAACCACTCGGCTGATCCTTCTTCAATATGCCCTTCAGCAACATGCAGTGTTTCCTTGATTGAATTAGCTCTCACACCAATATTTGCGTCTAGAGCCTTTGCATTGAGGGCTATCTGAAAACGGCTGTGGCGCTGAAGTTGCCTGAGAGGGTGGAGTTGGTGGTATGTGAAACCCGCATGTGGAGCATTCGTTTCTGTGGGATGCTCTACCAGGTTCGTTCCTAGATAATGCAGTGAAAGGGCACTAAGCATAGAGTGTGAAAACTGAGTTTCCTTGAGAGCTGCTTGGAAGCCTGATGGTGTGTGAAGTTAGTGAGCCAAATGGAGTTGTTCTCCCACAAGAACCACTCGGCTGATCCTTCTTCAATATGCCCTTCACCAACATGCAGTGTTTCCTTGATTGAATTAGCTCTCACACCAATATTTGCGTCTAGAGCCTTTGCATTGGGGGCTATCTGAAAACGGCTGTGGCGCTGAAGTTGCCTGTGAATGTGGAGTTGGTGGCATGTGAAACCCTCATGTGGAGCATTCGTTTGTGTGGGATGCTCTACCAGGTTCGTTCCTAGATAATGCACTCAAAGGGCACTAAGCATAGTGTGAAAACTGAGTTTCCTTGAGAGCTGCTTGGAAGCCTGATGGTGTGTGAAGTTAGTGAGCCAAATGGAGTTGTTCTCCCACAAGAACCACTCGGCTGATCCTTCTTCAATATGCCCTTCAGCAACATGCAGTGTTTCCTTGATTGAATTAGCTCTCACACCAATATTTGCGTCTAGAGCCTTTGCATTGAGGGCTATCTGAAAACGGCTGTGGCGCTGAAGTTGCCTGTGAATGTGGAGTTGGTGGCATGTGAAACCCGCATGTGGAGCATTCGTTTGTGTGAGATGCTCTACCTGGTTCATTGCTAGATAATGCACTCAAAGGGCACTAAGCATAGAGTGTGTAAACTGAGTTCCTTGAGAGCTGCCTGGAAGCCTGATGGTGTGTGAAATTAGTGAGCCAAATGGAGTTGTTCTCCCACAAGAACCACTCGGCTGATCCTTCTTCAATATGCCTTTCAGCAACATGCAGTGTTTCCTTGATTGAATTAGCTCTCACACCAATATTTGCGTCTAGAGCCTTTGCATTGAGGGCTATCTGAAAACGGCTGTGGCGCTGAAGTTGCCTGTGAATGTGGAGTTGGTGGCATGTGAAACCCGCATGTGGAGCATTCGTTGTGTGGGATGCTCTACCACGTACATTCCTAGATAATGCACTCAAAGGGCACTAAGCATAGAGTGTGAAAACTGAGTTTCCTTGAGAGCTGCTTGGAAGCCTGATGGTGTGAGAAGTTAGTGAGCCAAACGGAGTTGTTCTCCCACAAGAACCACTTGGCTGATCCTTCTTCAATATGCCCTTCACCAACATGCAATGTTTCCTTGATTGAATTAGCTCTCACACCAATATTTGCGTCTAGAGCCTTTGCATTGAGGGCTATCTGAAAATGGCTATGACGCTGAAGTTGCCTGTGAATGTGGAGTTGGTGGCATGTGAAACCCGCATGTGGAGCATTCGTTTGTGTGGGATGCTCTACCAGGTTCATTCCTAGATAATGCAGTGAAAGGGCACAAAGCATAGAGTGTGAAAACTGAGTTTCTTGAGAGCTGCTTGGAAGCCTGATGGTGTGTGAAGTTAGTGAGCCAAATGGAGTTGTTCTCCCACAAGACCACTCGGCTGATCCTTCTTCAATATGCCCTTCACCAACATGCAGTGTTTCCTTGATTGAATTAGCTCTCACACCAATATTTGCGTCTAGAGCCTTTGCATTGGGGGCTATCTGAAAACGGCTGTGGCGCTGAAGTTGCCTGTGAATGTGGAGTTGGTGGCATGTGAAACCCTCATGTGGAGCATTCGTTTGTGTGGATGCTCTACCAGGTTCGTTCCTAGATAATGCACTCAAAGGGCACTAAGCATAGTGTGAAAACTGAGTTTCCTTGAGAGCTGCTTGGAAGCCTGATGGTGTGTGAAGTTAGTGAGCCAAATGAGTTGTTCTCCCACAAGAACCACTCGGCTGATCCTTCTTCAATATGCCCTTCACCAACATGCAGTGTTTCCTTGATTGAATTAGCTCTCACACCAATATTTGCGTCTAGAGCCTTTGCAATTGAGGGCTATCTGAAAACGGCTGTGGCGCTGAAGTTGCCTGTGAATGTGGAGTTGGTGGCATGTGAAACCCGCATGTGGAGCATTCGTTTGTGTGAGATGCTCTACCTGGTTCATTGCTAGATAATGCACTCAAAGGGCACTAAGCATAGAGTGTGTAAACTGAGTTTCCTTGAGAGCTGCCTGGAAGCCTGATGGTGTGTGAAATTAGTGAGCCAAATGGAGTTGTTCTCCCACAAGAACCACTCGGCTGATCCTTCTTCAATATGCCCTTCAGCAACATGCAGTGTTCCTTGATTGAATTAGCTCTCACACCAATATTTGCGTCTAGAGCCTTTGCATGAGGGCTATCTGAAAACGGCTGTGGCGCTGAAGTTGCCTGTGAATGTGGAGTTGGTGGCATGTGAAACCCGCATGTGGAGCATTCGTTTGTGTGGGATGCTCTACCACGTACATTCCTAGATAATGCACTCAAAGGGCACTAAGCATAGAGTGTGAAAACTGAGTTTCCTTGAGAGCTGCTTGGAAGCCTGATGGTGTGAGAAGTTAGTGAGCCAAACGGAGTTGTTCTCCCACAAGAACCACTTGGCTGATCCTTCTTCAATATGCCCTTCACCAACATGCAGTGTTTCCTTGATTGAATTAGCTCTCACACCAATATTTGCGTCTAGAGCCTTTGCATTGAAGGCTATCTGAAAACGGCTGTGGCGCTGAATTTGCCTGAGATGTGGAGTTGGTGGCATGTGAAACCCGCATGTGGAGCATTCGTTTGTGTGGGATGCTCACCAAGCTTCATTTCAGTCCAAGGCACACCAAGGGCACTAAGCCTAGAGTGTGAAAACTGAGTTTCCTTGAGAGCTACTTGGAAGCCTGATGGTGTGTGAAGTTAGTGAGCCAAATGGAGTTGTTCTCCCACAAGATCCACTCGGCTAATCCTTCTTCAATATGCCCTTCACCAACATGCAGTGTTACCTTGATTGAATTAGCTCTCAAACCAATATTTGCGTATAGAGCCTTTGCATTGAGGGCTATCTGAAAACGGCTGTGGCGCTGAAGATGCCTGTGAATGTGGAGTTGGTGGCATGTGAAACCCGCATGTGGAGCATTCGTTTAGGTGGGATGCTCACCAAGCTTCATTCAGTCCTAGTCACACAAAGGGCACTAAGCATAGAGTGTGAAAACTGTGTTTCCTTGAGAGCTGCTTGGAAGCCTGATGGTGTGTGAAGTTAGTGAGCCAAATGGAGTTGTTTTCCCACAAGAACCACTCGGCTGATCCTTCTTCAATATGCCCTTCACCAACATGCAGTGTTTCCTTGATTGAATTAGCTCTCACACCAATATTTGCGTCTAGAGCCTTTGCATTGAGGGCTATCTGAAAACGGCTGTGGCGCTGAATTGCCTGAGAATGTGGAGTTGGTGGCATGTGAAACCCGCATGTTGAGCATTCGTTTGTGTGGGATGCTCTACCAGGTTCGTTCCTAGATAATGCACTCAAAGGGCACTAAGCATAGTGTGAAAACTGAGTTTCCTTGAGAGCTGCTTGGAAGCCTGATGGCTGTGTGAAGTTAGTGAGCCAAATGGAGTTGTTCTCCCACAAGAACCACTCGGCTGATCCTTCTTCAATATGTCCTTCACCAACATGCAGTGTTTCCTTGATTGAATTAGCTCTCACACCAATATTTGCGTCTAGAGCCTTTGCATTGAGGGCTATCTGAAAACGGCTGTGGCGCTGAAGTTGCCTGTGAATGTGGAGTTGGTGGCATGTGAAACCCGCATGTGGAGCATTTGTTTGTGTGGGATGCTCACCAAGGTTCATTTCAGTCCTAGGAACTCATAGGGCACTAAGCATAGAGTGTGAAAACTGAGTTTCCTTGAGAGCTGCTTGGAAGCCTGATGGTGTGTGAAGTTAGTGAGCCAAATGGAGTTGTTCTCCCACAAGAACCACTCGGCTGATCCTTCTTCAATATGCCCTTCAGCAACATGCAGTGTTTCCTTGATTGAATTAGCTCTCACACCAATATTTGCGTCTAGAGCCTTTGCATTGGGGGCTATCTGAAAACGGCTGTGGCGCTGAAGTTGCCTGAGAGGGTGGAGTTGGTGGTATGTGAAACCCGCATGTGGAGCATTCGTTTCTGTGGGATGCTCTACCAGGTTCGTTCCTAGATAATGCAGTGAAAGGGCACTAAGCATAGAGTGTGAAAACTGAGTTTCCTTGAGAGCTGCTTGGAAGCCTGATGGTGTGTGAAGTTAGTGAGCCAAATGGAGTTGTTCTCCCACAAGAACCACTCGGCTGATCCTTCTTCAATATGCCCTTCACCAACATGCAGTGTTTCCTTGATTGAATTAGCTCTCACACCAATATTTGCGTCTAGAGCCTTTGCATTGGGGGCTATCTGAAAACGGCTGTGGCGCTGAAGTTGCCTGTGAATGTGGAGTTGGTGGCATGTGAAACCCTCATGTGGAGCATTCGTTTGTGTGGGATGCTCTACCAGGTTCGTTCCTAGATAATGCACTCAAAGGGCACTAAGCATAGTGTGAAAACTGAGTTTCCTTGAGAGCTGCTTGGAAGCCTGATGGTGTGTGAAGTTAGTGAGCCAAATGGAGTTGTTCTCCACAAGAACCACTCGGCTGATCCTTCTTCAATATGCCGTTCAGCAACATGCAGTGTTTCCTTGATTGAATTAGCTCTCACACCAATATTTGCGTCTAGAGCCTTTGCATTGAGGGCTATCTGAAAACGGCTGTGGCGCTGAAGTTGCCTGTGAATGTGGAGTTGGTGGCATGTGAAACCCGCATGTGGAGCATTTCGTTTGTGTGAGATGCTCTACCTGGTTCATTGCTAGATAATGCACTCAAAGGGCACTAAGCATAGAGTGTGTAAACTGAGTTTCCTTGAGAGCTGCCTGGAAGCCTGATGGTGTGTGAAATTAGTGAGCCAAATGGAGTTGTTCTCCCACAAGAACCACTCGGCTGATCCTTCTTCAATATGCCTTTCAGCAACATGCAGTGTTTCCTTGATTGAATTAGCTCTCACACCAATATTTGCGTCTAGAGTCTTTGCATTGAGGCTATCTGAAAACGGCTGTGGCGCTGAAGTTGCCTGTGAATGTGGAGTTGGTGGCATGTGAAACCCGCATGTGGAGCATTCGTTTGTGTGGGATGCTCTACCACGTACATTCCTAGATAATGCACTCAAAGGGCACTAAGCATAGAGTGTGAAAACTGAGTTCCTTGAGAGCTGCTTGGAAGCCTGATGGTGTGAGAAGTTAGTGAGCCAAACGAGTTGTTCTCCCACAAGAACCACTTGGCTGATCCTCTTCAATATGCCCTTCACCCACATGCAATGTTTCCTTGATTGAATTAGCTCTCACACCAATATTTGCGTCTAGAGCCTTTGCATTGAGGGCTATCTGAAAATGGCTGTGACGCTGAAGTTGCCTGTGAATGTGGAGTTGGTGGCATGTGAAACCGCATGTGGAGCATTCGTTTGTGTGGGATGCTCTACCAGGTTCATTCCTAGATAATGCAGTGAAAGGGCACAAAGCATAGAGTGTGAAAACTGAGTTTCCTTGAGAGCTGCTTGGAAGCCTGATGGTGTGTGAAGTTAGTGAGCCAAATGGAGTTGTTCTCCCACAAGAACCACTCGGCTGATCCTTCTTCAATATGCCTTCACCAACATGCAGTGTTTCCTTGATTGAATTAGCTCTCACACCAATATTTGCGTCTAGAGCCTTTGCATTGGGGCTATCTGAAAACGGCTGTGGCGCTGAAGTTGCCTGTGAATGTGGAGTTGGTGGCATGTGAAACCCTCATGTGGAGCATTCGTTTGTGTGGGATGCTCACCAAGCTTCATTTCAGTCCTAGGCACTCAAAGGGCACTAAGCATAAAGTGTGAAAACTGAGTTTCCTTGAGAGCTGCTTGGAAGCCTGATGGTGTGTGAAGTTAGTGAGCCAAATGGAGTTGTTCTCCACAAGAACCACTCGGCTGATCCTTCTTCAATATGCCCTTCACCAACATGCAGTGTTTCCTTGATTGAATTAGCTCTCACACCAATATTTGCGTCTAGAGCCTTTGCATTGAGGGCTATCTGAAAACGGCTGTGGCGCTGAATTTGCCTGTGAATGTGGAGTTGGTGGCATGTGAAACCCGCATGTGGAGCATTCGTTTGTGTGGGATGCTCTACCTGGTTCATTCCTAGATAATGCAGTGAAAGGGCACTAAGCATAGAGTATGAAAACTGAGTTTCCTTGAGAGCTGCTTCGAAGCCTGATGGTGTGTGAAGTTAGTGAGCCAAATGGAGTTGTTCTCCGACAAGAACCACTTCGCTGTCCTTCTTCAATATGCCCTTCACCAACATGCAGTGTTTCCTTGATTGAATTAGCTCTCACACCAATATTTGCGTCTAGAGCCTTTGCATTGAGGGCTATCTGAAAACGGCTGTGGCGCTGAATTTGCCTGAGAATGTGGAGTTGGTGGCATGTGAAACCCGCATGTGGAGCATTCGTTTGTGTGGGATGCTCTACCAGGTTCGTTCCTAGATAATGCACTCAAAGGGCACTAAGCATAGTGTGAAAACTGAGTTTCCTTGAGAGCTGCTTGAAAGCCTGATGGTGTGTGAAGTTAGTGAGCCAAATGGAGTTGTTCTCCCACAAGAACCACTCGGCTGATCCTTCTTCAATATGCCCTTCACCAACATGCAGTGTTTCCTTGATTGAATTAGCTCTCACACCAATATTTGCGTCTAGAGCCTTTGCATTGAGGGCTATCTGAAAATGGCTGTGGCGCAGAAGTTGGCTGAGAATGTGGAGTTGGTGGCATGTGAAACCGCATGTGGAGCATTCGTTTGTGTGGGATGCTCACCAAGCTTCATTTAATTAATAGGCACTCAAAGGGCACTAAGCATAGAGTGTGAAAACTGAGTTTCCTTGAGAGCTGCTTGGAAGCCTGATGGTGTGTGAAGTTAGTGAGCCAAATGGAGTTGTTCTCCCACAAGAACCACTCGGCTGATCCTTCTTCAATATGCCCTTCAGCAACATGCAGTGTTCCCTTGATTGAAGTAGCTCTCACACCATATTTGCGTCTAGAGCCTTTGCATTGAGGGCTATCTGAAAACGGCTGTGGCGCTGAAGTTGCTATGAATGTGGAGTTGGTGGCATGTGAAACCCGCATGTGGAGCATTCGTTTGTGTGGGATGCTCTACCTGGTTCATTCCTAGATAATGCAGTGAAAGGGCACTAAGCATAGAGTGTGAAAACTGAGTTTCCTTGAGAGCTGCTTGGAAGCCTGATGGTGTGTGAAGTTAGTGAGCCAAATGGAGTTGTTCTCCCACAAGAACCACTCGGCTGATCCTTCTTCAATATGCCCTTCAGCAATATGCAGTGTTTCCTTGATTGAATTAGCTCTCACACCAATATTTGCGTCTAGAGCCTTTGCATTGGGGCTATCTGAAAACGGCTGTGGCGCTGAAGTTGCCTGTGAATGTGGAGTTGGTGGCATGTGAAACCCTCATGTGGAGCATTCGTTTGTGTGGGATGCTCACCAAGCTTCATTTCAGTCCTAGGCACTCAAAGGGCACTAAGCATAAAGTGTGAAAACTGAGTTTCCTTGAGAGCTGCTTGGAAGCCTGATGGTGTGTGAAGTTAGTGAGCCAAATGGAGTTGTTCTTCCGCAAGAACCACTCGGCTGATCCTTCTTCAATATGCCCTTCAGCAATATGCAGTGTTTCCTTGATTGAATTAGCTCTCACACCAATATTTGCGTCTAGAGCCTTTGCATTGAGGGCTATCTGAAAACGGCTGTGGCGCTGAATTTGCCTGAGAATGTGGAGTTGGTGGCATGTGAAACCCGCATGTGGAGCATTCGTTTGTGTGGGATGCTCTACCAGGTTCATTGCTAGATAATGCACTCAAAGGGCACTAAGCATAGAGTGTGTAAACTGAGTTTCCTTGAGAGCTGCCTGGAAGTCTGATGGTGTGTGAAGTTAGTGAGCCAAATGGAGTTGTTCTCCCACAAGAACCACTCGGCTGGTCCTACTTCAATATGCCCTTCACCAACATGCAGTGTTTCCTTGATTGAATTAGCTCTCACACCAATATTTGCGTCTAGAGCCTTTGCATTGAGGGCTATCTGAAAACGGCTGTGGCGCTGAAGTTGCCTGTGAATGTGGAGTTGGTGGCATGTGAAACCCGCATGTGGAGCATTCGTTTGTGTGAGATGCTCTACCTGGTTCATTGCTAGATAATGCACTCAAAGGGCACTAAGCATAGAGTGTGTAAACTGAGTTTCCTTGAGAGCTGCCTGGAAGCCTGATGGTGTGTGAAATTAGTGAGCCAAATGGAGTTGTTCTCCCACAAGAACCACTCGGCTGATCCTTCTTCAATATGCCTTTCAGCAACATGCAGTGTTTCCTTGATTGAATTAGCTCTCACACCAATATTTGCGTCTAGAGCCTTTGCATTGAGGGCTATCTGAAAACGGCTGTGGCGCTGAAGTTGCCTGTGAATGTGGAGTTGGTGGCATGTGAAACCCGCATGTGGAGCATTCGTTTGTGTGGGATGCTCTACTAGGTCATTCTTAGATAATGCACTCAAAGGGCACTAAGCATAGAGTGTGAAAACTGAGTTTCCTTGAGAGCTGCTTGGAAGCCTGATGGTGTGTGAAGTTAGTGAGCCAAATGGAGTTGTTCTCCCACAAGAACCACTCGGCTGGTCCTTCTTCAATATGCCCTTCACCAACATGCAGTGTTTCCTTGATTGAATTAGCTCTCACACCAATATTTGCGTCTAGAGCCTTTGCATTGAGGGCTATCTGAAAACGGCTGTGGCGCTGAATTTGCCTGAGAATGTGAGTTGGTGGCATGTGAAACCCGCATGTGGAGCATTCGTTTGTGTGGGATGCTCTACCAGGTTCGTTCCTAGATAATGCACTCAAAGGGCACTAAGCATAGTGTGAAAACTGAGTTTCCTTGAGAGCTGCTTGGAAGCCTGATGGTGTGTGAAGTTAGTGAGCCAAATGGAGTTGTTCTCCCACAAGAACCACTCGGCTGATCCTTCTTCAATATGCCCTTCACCAACATGCAGTGTTTCCTTGATTGAATTAGCTCTCACACCAATATTTGCGTCTAGAGCCTTTGCATTGAGGGCTATCTGAAAATGGCTGTGGCGCAGAAGTTGGCTGAGAATGTGGAGTTGGTGGCATGTGAAACCCGCATGTGGAGCATTCGTTTGTGTGGGATGCTCACCAAGCTTCATTTAATTAATAGGCACTCAAAGGGCACTAAGCATAGAGTGTGAAAACTGAGTTTCCTTGAGAGCTGCTTGGAAGCCTGATGGTGTGTGAAGTTAGTGAGCCAAATGGAGTTGTTCTCCCACAAGAACCACTCGGCTGATCCTTCTTCAATATGCCCTTCAGCAATATGCAGTGTTTCCTTGATTGAATTAGCTCTCACACCAATATTTGCGTCTAGAGCCTTTGCATTGAGGGCTATCTGAAAACGGCTGTGGCGCTGAAGTTGCCTGTGAATGTGGAGTTGGTGGCATGTGAAACCCGCATGTGGAGCATTCGTTTGTGTGGATGCTCACCAAGCTTCATTTCAGTCCTAGGCACTCAAAGGGCACTAAGCATAAAGTGTGAAAACTGAGTATCCTTGAGAGCTGCCTGGAAGCCTGATGGTGTGTGAAATTAGTGAGCCAAATGGAGTTGTTCTTCCACAAGAACCACTCGGCTGATCCTTCTTCAATATGCCTTTCAGCAACATGCAGTGTTTCCTTGA
>NW_026699598.1:0-19024 GCF_030435755.1 Ochotona princeps
TCAAGAACCACTCGGCTGATCCTTCTTCAATATGCCCTTCACCAACATGCAGTGTTTCCTTGATTGAATTAGCTCTCACACCAATATTTGTGTCTAGAGCCTTTGCATTGAGGGCTATCTGAAAACGGCTGTGGCGCTTAAGTTGCCTGTGAATGTGGAGTTGGTGGCATGTGAAACCCGCATGTGGAGCATTCGTTTGTGTGGGATGCTCTACCAGGTTCATTCCTAGATAATGCACTGAAAGGGCACTAAGCATAGAGTGTGAAAACTGAGTTTCCTTGAGAGCTGCTTGGAAGCCTGATGGTGTGTGAAGTTAGTGAGCCAAATGGAGTTGTTCTCCCACAAGAACCACTCGGCTGATCCTTCTTCAATATGCCCTTCACCAACATGCAGTGTTTCCTTGATTGAATTAGCTCTCACACCAATATTTGCGTCTAGAGCCTTTGCATTGAGGGCTATCTGAAAACGGCTGTGGCGCTGAAGTTGCCTGTGAATGTGGAGTTGGTGGCATGTGAAACCCGCATGTGGAGCATTCGTTTGTGTGGGATGCTCACCACGTTTCATTTCAGTCCTAGGTAGTCAAAGGGCACTAAGCATAGAGTGTGAAAACTGAGTTTCCTTGAGAGCTGCCTGGAAGCCTGATGGTGTGTGAAGTTAGTGAGCCAAATGGAGTTGTTCTCCCACAAGAACCACTCGGCTGATCCTTCTTCAATATGCCCTTCACCAACATGCAGTGTTTCCTTGATTGAATTAGCTCTCACACCAATATTTGTGTCTAGAGCCTTTGCATTGAGGGCTATCTGAAAACGGCTGTGGCGCTGAAGTTGCCTGTGAATGTGGAGTTGGTGGCATGTGAAACCCGCATGTGGAGCATTCGTTTGTGTGGGATGCTATACCAGGTTCATTTCAGTCCTAGGCACTCAAAGGGCACTAAGCATAGAGTGTGAAAACTGAGTTTCCTTGAGAGCTGCTTGGAAGCCTGAATGTGTGTGAAGTTAGTGAGCCAAATTGAGTTGTTCTCCCACAAGAACCACTCGGATGATCCTTCTTCAATATGCCCGTCACCAACACGCAGTGTTTCCTTGATTGAATTAGCTGTCACACCAATATTTGCGTGTAGAGCCTTTGCATTGAGGGCTATCTGAAAACGGCTGTGGCGCTGAAGTTGCCTGTGAATGTGGAGTTGGTGGCATGTGAAACCCGCATGTGGAGCATTCGTTTGTGTGGGATGCTCTACCAGGATCATTCCTAGATAATGCACTCAAAGGGCACTAAGCATAGAGTGTGAAAACTGAGTTTCCTTGAGAGCTGCTTGGAAGCCTGATGGTGTGTGAAGTTAGTGAGCCAAATGGAGTTGTTCTCCCACAAGAACCACTCGGCTGATCCTTCTTCAATATGCCCTTCACCAACATGCAGTGTTTCCTTGATTGAATTAGCTCTCATACCAATATTTGCGTCTAGAGCCTTTGCATTGAGGGCTATCTGAAAACGGCTGTGGCGCTGAAGTTGCCTGTGAATGTGGAGTTGGTGGCATGTGAAACCCGCATGTGGAGCATTCGTTTGTGTGGGATGCTCTACCAGGATCATTCCTACATAATGCACTCAAAGGGCACTAAGCATAGAGTGTGAAAACTGACTTTCCTTGAGAGCTGCTTGGAAGCCTGATGGTGTGTGAAGTTAGTGAGCCAAATGGAGTTGTTCTCCCACAAGAACCACTCGGCTGATCCTTCTTCAATATGCCCTTCACCAACATGCAGTGTTTCCTTGATTGAATTAGCTCTCACACCAATATTTGTGTCTAGAGCCTTTGCATTGAGGGCTATCTGAAAACGGCTGTGGCGCTGAAGTTTCCTGTGAATGTGGAGTTGGTGGCATGTGAAAACCGCATGTGGAGCATTCGTTTGTGTGGGATGCTCTACCAGGTTCATTTCAGTCCTAGGCACTCAAAGGGCACTAAGCATAGAGTGTGAAAACTGAGTTTCCTTGAGAGCTGCTTGGAAGCCTGATGGTGTGTGAAGTTAGTGAGCCAAATGCAGTTGTTCTCCCACAAGAACCACTCGGCTGATCCTTCTTCAATATGCCCTTCACCAACATGCAGTGTTTCCTTGATTGAATTAGCTGTCACACCAATATTTGCGTGTAGAGCCTTTGCATTGAGGGCTATCTGAAAACGGCTGTGGCGCTGAAGTTGCCTGTGAATGTGGAGTTGGTGGCATGTGAAACCCGCATGTGGAGCATTCGTTTGTGTGGGATGCTCTACCAGGATCATTCCTAGATAATGCACTCAAAGGGCACTAACCATAGAGTGTGAAAACTGAGTTTCCTTGAGAGCTGCTTGGAAGCCTGAATGTGTGTGAAGTTAGTGAGCCAAATGGAGTTGTTCTCCCACAAGAACCACTCGGCTGATCCTTCTTCAATATGCCCTTCACCAACATGCAGTGTTTCCTTGATTGAATTAGCTCTCATACCAATATTTGCGTCTAGAGCCTTTGCATTGAGGGCTATCGGAAAACGGCTGTGTCGCTGAAGTTGCCTGTGAATGTGGAGATGGTGGCATGTGAAACCCGCATGTGGAGCATTCGTTTGTGTGGGATGCTCTACCAGGATCATTCCTAGATAATGCACTCAAAGGACACTAAGCATAGAGTGTGAAAACTGAGTTTCCTTGAGAGCTGCTTGGAAGCCTGATGGTGTGTGAAGTTAGTGAGCCAAATGGAGTTGTTCTCCCACAAGAACCACTCGGCTGATCCTTCTTCAATATGCCCTTCACCAACATGCAGTGTTTCCTTGATTGAATTAGCTCTCACACCAATATTTGCGTCCAGAGCCTTTGCACTGAGGGCTATCTGAAAACGGCTGTGGCGCTGAAGTTGCCTGAGAATGTGGAGTTGGTGGAATGTGAAACCCGCATGTGGAGCATTCGTTTGTGTGGGATGCTCTACCAGGTTCATTCCTAGATAATGCACTGAAGGGCACTAAGCATAGAGTGTTAAAACTGAGTTTCCTGGAGAGCTGCTTGGAAGCCTGATGGTGTGTGAAGTTAGTGAGCCAAATGGAGTTGTTCTCCCACAAGAACCACTCGGCTGATCCTTCTTCAATATGCCCTTCACCAACATGCAGTGTTTCCTTGATTGAATTAGCTCTCACACCAATATTTGTGTCTAGAGCCTTTGCATTGAGGGCTATCTGAAAACGGCTGTGGCGCTGAAATTGCCTGTGAATGTGGAGTTGGTGGCATGTGAAACCCGCATGTGGAGCATTCGTTTGTGTGAAGGATGCTCTACCAGGTTCATTCCTAGATAATGCACTCAAAGGGCACTAAGCATAGAGTGTGAAAACTGAGTTTCCTTGAGAGCTGCTTGGAAGTCTGATGGAGTGTGAAGTTAGTGAGCCAAATGGAGTTGTTCTCCCACAAGAACCACTCGGCTGATCCTTCTTCAATATGCCCTTCACCAACATGCAGTGTTTCCTTGATTGAATTAGCTCTCACACCAATATTTGCGTCTAGAGCCTTTGCATTGAGGGCTATCTGAAAACGGCTGTGGCGCTGAAGTTGCCTGTGAATGTGGAGTTGGTGGCATGTGAAACCCGCATGTGGAGCATTCGTTTGTGTGGGATGCTCTACCAGGTTCATTCCTAGATAATGCACCTAAAGGGCACTAAGCATAGAGTGTGAAAACTGAGTTTCCTTGAGAGCTGCTTGGAAGCCTGATGGTGTGTGAAGTTAGTGAGCCAAATGGAGTTGTTCTCCCACAAGAATCACTCGGCTGATCCTTCTTCAATATGCCCTTCACCAACATGCAGTGTTTCCTTGATTGAATTAGCTCTCACACCAATATTTGCGTCTAGAGCCTTTGCATTGAGGGCTATCTGAAAACGGCTGTGTCGCTGAAGTTGCCTGTGAATGTGGAGTTGGTGGCATGTGAAACCCGCATGTGGAGCATTCGTTTGTGTGGGATGCTCACCACGTTTCATTTCAGTCCTAGGTACTCAAAGGGCACTAAGCATACAGTATGAAAACTGAGTTTCCTTGAGAGCTGCTTGGAAGCCTGATGGTGTGTGAAGTTAGTGAGCCAAATGGAATTGTTCTCCCACAAGAACCACTCGGCTGATCCTTCTTCAATATGCCCTTCACCAACATGCAGTGTTTCCTTGATTGAATTTGCTCTCACATCAATATTTGCGTCCAGAGCCTTTGCATTGAGGGCTATCTGAAAACGGCTGTGGCGCTGAAGTTGCCTGAGAATGTGGAGTTGGTGGCATGTGAATCCCGCATGTGCAGCATTCGTTTGTGTGGGATGCTCTACCAGGTTCATTCCTAGATAATGCACTGAAGGGCACTAAGCATAGAGTGTGAAAACTGAGTTTCCTTGAGAGCTGCCTGGAAGCCTGATGGTGTGTGAAGTTAGTGAGCCAAATGGAGTTGTTCTCCCACAAGAACCACTCGGCTGATCCTTCTTCAATATGCCCTTCACCAACATGCAGTGTTTCCTTGATTGAATTAGCTCTCACACCAATATTTGCGTGTAGAGCCTTTGCATTGAGGGCTATCTGAAAACGGCTGTGGCGCTGAAGTTGCCTGTGAATGTGGAGTTGGTGGCATGTGAAACCCGCATGTGGAGCATTCGTTTGTGTGGGATGCTCACCACGTTTCATTTCAGTCCTAGGTAGTCAAAGGGCACTAAGCATAGAGTGTGAAAACTGAGTTTCCTTGAGAGCTGCCTGGAAGCCTGATGGTGTGTGAAGTTAGTGAGCCAAATGGAGTTGTTCTCCCACAAGAACCACTCGGCTGATCCTTCTTCAATATCCCCTTCACCAACATGCAGTGTTTCCTTGATTGAATTAGCTCTCACACCAATATTTGTGTCTAGAGCCTTTGCATTGAGGGCTATCTGAAAACGGCTGTGGCGCTGAAGTTGCCTGTGAATGTGGAGTTGGTGGCATGTGAAACCCGCATGTGGAGCATTCGTTTGTGTGGGATGCTATACCAGGTTCATTTCAGTCCTAGGCACTCAAAGGGCACTAAGCATAGAGTGTGAAAACTGAGTTTCCTTGAGAGCTGCTTGGAAGCCTGAATGTGTGTGAAGTTAGTGAGCCAAATGGAGTTGTTCTCCCACAAGAACCACTCGGCTGATCCTTCTTCAATATGCCCTTCACCAACATGCAGTGTTTCCTTGATTGAATTAGCTGTCACACCAATATTTGCGTGTAGAGCCTTTGCATTGAGGGCTATCTGAAAACGGCTGTGGCGCTGAAGTTGCCTGTGAATGTGGAGTTGGTGGCATGTGAAACCCGCATGTGGAGCATTCGTTTGTGTGGGATGCTCTACCAGGATCATTCCTAGATAATGCACTCAAAGGGCACTAAGCATAGAGTGTGAAAACTGAGTTTCCTTGAGAGCTGCTTGGAAGCCTGATGGTGTGTGAAGTTAGTGAGCCAAATGGAGTTGTTCTCCCACAAGAACCACTCGGCTGATCCTTCTTCAATATGCCCTTCACCAACATGCAGTGTTTCCTTGATTGAATTAGCTGTCACACCAATATTTGCGTGTAGAGCCTTTGCATTGAGGGCTATCTGAAAACGGCTGTGGCGCTGAAGTTGACTGAGAATGTGGAGTTGGTGGCATGTGAAACCCGCATGTGGAGCATTCGTTTGTGTGGGATGCTCTACCAGGATCATTCCTAGATAATGCACTCAAAGGGCACTAAGCATAGAGTGTGAAAACTGAGTTTCCTTGAGAGCTGCTTGGAAGCCTGATGGTGTGTGAAGTTAGTGAGCCAAATGGAGTTGTTCTCCCACAAGAACCACTCGGCTGATCCTTCTTCAATATGCCCTTCACCAACATGCAGTGTTTCCTTGATTGAATTAGCTGTCACACCAATATTTGCGTGTAGAGCCTTTGCATTGAGGGCTATCTGAAAACGGCTGTGGCGCTGAAGTTGCCTGTGAATGTGGAGTTGGTGGCATGTGAAACCCGCATGTGGAGCATTCGTTTGTGTGGGATGCTCTACCAGGTTCATTCCTAGATAATGCACTGAAGGGCACTAAGCATAGAGTGTGAAAACTGAGTTTCCTTGAGAGCTGCTTGGAAGCCTGATGGTGTGTGAAGTTAGTGAGCCAAATGGAGTTGTTCTCCCACAAGAACCACTCGGCTGATCCTTCTTCAATATCCCCTTCACCAACATGCAGTGTTTCCTTGATTGAATTAGCTCTCACACCAATATTTGTGTCTAGAGCCTTTGCATTGAGGGCTATCTGAAAACGGCTGTGGCGCTGAAGTTGCCTGTGAATGTGGAGTTGGTGGCATGTGAAACCCGCATGTGGAGCATTCGTTTGTGTGGGATGCTATACCAGGTTCATTTCAGTCCTAGGCACTCAAAGGGCACTAAGCATAGAGTGTGAAAACTGAGTTTCCTTGAGAGCTGCTTGGAAGCCTGAATGTGTGTGAAGTTAGTGAGCCAAATGGAGTTGTTCTCCCACAAGAACCACTCGGCTGATCCTTCTTCAATATGCCCTTCACCAACATGCAGTGTTTCCTTGATTGAATTAGCTGTCACACCAATATTTGCGTGTAGAGCCTTTGCATTGAGGGCTATCTGAAAACGGCTGTGGCGCTGAAGTTGCCTGTGAATGTGGAGTTGGTGGCATGTGAAACCCGCATGTGGAGCATTCGTTTGTGTGGGATGCTCTACCAGGATCATTCCTAGATAATGCACTCAAAGGGCACTAAGCATAGAGTGTGAAAACTGAGTTTCCTTGAGAGCTGCTTGGAAGCCTGATGGTGTGTGAAGTTAGTGAGCCAAATGGAGTTGTTCTCCCACAAGAACCACTCGGCTGATCCTTCTTCAATATGCCCTTCACCAACATGCAGTGTTTCCTTGATTGAATTAGCTGTCACACCAATATTTGCGTGTAGAGCCTTTGCATTGAGGGCTATCTGAAAACGGCTGTGGCGCTGAAGTTGCCTGTGAATGTGGAGTTGGTGGCATGTGAAACCCGCATGTGGAGCATTCGTTTGTGTGGGATGCTCTACCAGGATCATTCCTAGATAATGCACTCAAAGGGCACTAAGCATAGAGTGTGAAAACTGAGTTTCCTTGAGAGCTGCTTGGAAGCCTGATGGTGTGTGAAGTTAGTGAGCCAAATGGAGTTGTTCTCCCACAAGAACCACTCGGCTGATCCTTCTTCAATATGCCCTTCACCAACATGCAGTGTTTCCTTGATTGAATTTGCTCTCACATCAATATTTGCGTCCAGAGCCTTTGCATTGAGGGCTATCTGAAAATGGCTGTGGCGCTGAAGTTGCCTGAGAATGTGGAGTTGGTGGCATGTGAATCCCGCATGTGCAGCATTCGTTTGTGTGGGATGCTCTACCAGGTTCATTCCTAGATAATGCACTGAAGGGCACTAAGCATAGAGTGTGAAAACTGAGTTTCCTTGAGAGCTGCTTGGAAGCCTGATGGTGTGTGAAGTTAGTGAGCCAAATGGAGTTGTTCTCCCACAAGAACCACTCGGCTGATCCTTCTTCAATATGCCCTTCACCAACATGCAGTGTTTCCTTGATTGAATTAGCTCTCACACCAATATTTGCGTGTAGAGCCTTTGCATTGAGGGCTATCTGAAAACGGCTGTGGCGCTGAAGTTGCCTGTGAATGTGGAGTTGGTGGCATGTGAAACCCGCATGTGGAGCATTCGTTTGTGTGGGATGCTCTACCAGGATCATTCCTAGATAATGCACTCAAAGGGCACTAAGCATAGAGTGTGAAAACTGAGTTTCCTTGAGAGCTGCCTGGAAGACTGATGGTGTGTGAAGTTAGTGAGCCAAATGGAGTTGTTCTCCCACAAGAACCACTCGGCTGATCCTTCTTCAATATGCCCTTCACCAACATGCAGTGTTTCCTTGATTGAATTAGCTCTCACACCAATATTTGTGTCTAGAGCCTTTGCATTGAGGGCTATCTGAAAACGGCTGTGGCGCTGAAGTTGCCTGTGAATGTGGAGTTGGTGGCATGTGAAACCCGCATGTGGAGCATTCGTTTGTGTGGGATGCTATACCAGGTTCATTTCAGTCCTAGGCACTCAAAGGGCACTAAGCATAGAGTGTGAAAACTGAGTTTCCTTGAGAGCTGCTTGGAAGCCTGATGGTGTGTGAAGTTAGTGAGCCAAATGGAGTTGTTCTCCCACAAGAACCACTCGGCTCATCCTTCTTCAATATGCCCTTCACCAACATGCAGTGTTTCCTTGATTGAATTAGCTGTCACACCAATATTGGCGTGTAGAGCCTTTGCATTGAGGGCTATCTGAAAACGGCTGTGGCGCTGAAGTTGCCTGTGAATGTGGAGTTGGTGGCATGTGAAAACCGCATGTGGAGCATTCGTTTGTGTGGGATGCTCTACCAGGATCATTCCTAGATAATGCACTCAAAGGGCACTAAGCATAGAGTGTGAAAACTGAGTTTCCTTGAGAGCTGCTTGGAAGCCTGATGGTGTGTGAAGTTAGTGAGCCAAATGGAGTTGTTCTCCCACAAGAACCACTCGGCTGATCCTTCTTCAATATGCCCTTCACCAACATGCAGTGTTTCCTTGATTGAATTAGCTCTCACACCAATATTTGCGTCTAGAGCCTTTGCATTGAGGGCTATCTGAAAACGGCTGTGGCGCTGAAGTTGCCTGTGAATGTGGAGTTGGTGGCATGTGAAACCCGCATGTGGAGCATTCGTTTGTGTGGGATGCTCTACCAGGATCATTCCTAGATAATGCACTCAAAGGGCACTAAGCATAGAGTGTGAAAACTGAGTTTCCTTGAGAGCTGCTTGTAAGCCTGAATGTGTGTGAAGTTAGTGAGCCAAATGGAGTTGTTCTCCCACAAGAACCACTCGGCTGATCCTTCTTCAATATGCCCTTCACCAACATGCAGTGTTTCCTTGATTGAATTAGCTCTCACACCAATATTTGCGTCTAGAGCCTTTGCATTGAGGGCTATCTGAAAACGGCTGTGGCGCTGAAGTTGCCTGTGAATGTGGAGTTGCTGGCATGTGAAACCCGCATGTGGAGCATTCGTTTGTGTGGGATGCTCTACCAGGATCATTCCTAGATAATGCACTCAAAGGGCACTAAGCATAGAGTGTGAAAACTGAGTTTCCTTGAGAGCTGCTTGGAAGCCTGATGGTGTGTGAAGTTAGTGAGCCAAATGGAGTTGTTCTCCCACAAGAACCACTCGGCTGATCCTTCTTCAATATGCCCTTCACCAACATGCAGTGTTTCCTTGATTGAATTAGCTCTCACAGCAATATTTGCGTCTAGAGCCTTTGCATTGAGGGCTATCTGAAAACGGCTGTGGCGCTGAAGTTGCCTGTGAATGTGGGGTTGGTGGCATGTGAAACCCGCATGTGGAGCATTCGTTTGTGTGGGATGCTCACCACGTTTCATTTCAGTCCTAGGTACTCAAAGGGCACTAAGCATAGAGTGTGAAAACTGAGTTTCCTTGAGAGCTGCTTGGAAGCCTGATGGTGTGTGAAGTTAGTGAGCCAAATGGAGTTGTTCTCCCACAAGAACCACTCGGCTGATCCTTCTTCAATATGCCCTTCACCAACATGCAGTGTTTCCTTGATTGAATTAGCTCTTACACCAATATTTGCATCCAGAGCCTTTGCACTGAGGGCTATCTGAAAACGGCTGTGGCGCTGAAGTTGCCTGAGAATGTGGAATTGGTGGCATGTGAATCCCGCATGTGGAGCATTCGTTTGTGTGGGATGCTCTACCAGGTTCATTCCTAGATAATGCACTGAAGGGCACTAAGCATAGAGTGTTAAAACTGAGTTTCCTTGAGAGCTGCTTGGAAGCCTGATGGTGTGTGAAGTTAGTGAGCCAAATGGAGTTGTTCTCCCACAAGATCCACTCGGCTGATCCTTCTTCAATATGCCCTTCACCAACATGCAGTGTTTCCTTGATTGAATTAGCTCTCACACCAATATTTGTGTCTAGAGCCTTTGTATTGAGGGCTATCTGAAAACGGCTGTGGCGCTGAAGTTGCCTGTGAATGTGGAGTTGGTGGCATGTGAAACCCGCATGTGGAGCATTCGTTTGTGTGGGATGCTCTACCAGGTTCATTGCTAAATAATGCACTCAAAGGGCACTAAGCATAGAGTGTGAAAACTGAGTTTCCTTGAGAGCTGCTTGGAAGCCTGATGGTGTGTGAAGTTAGTGAGCCAAATGGAGTTGTTCTCCCACAAGAACCACTCGGCTGATCCTTCTTCAATATGCCCTTCACCAACAGGCAGTGTTTCCTTGATTGAATTAGCTCTCACACCAATATTTGCGTCTAGAGCCTTTGCATTGAGGGCTATCTGAAAACGGCTGTGGCGCTGAAGTTGCCTGTGAATGTGGAGTTGGTGGCATGTGAAACCCGCATGTGGAGCATTCGTTTGTGTGGGATGCTCACCAAGCTTCATTTCAGTCCTAGGTACTCAAAGGGCACTAAGCATAGAGTGTGAAAACTGAGTTTCCTTGAGAGCTGCTTGGAAGCCTGATGGTGTGTGAAGTTAGTGAGCCAAATGGAGTTGTTCTCCCACAAGAACCACTCGGCTGATCCTTCTTCAATATGCCCTTCAACAACATGCAGTGTTTCCTTGATTGAATTAGCTCTCACACCAATATTTGTGTCTAGAGCCTTTGCATTGAGGGCTATCTGAAAACGGCTGTGGCGCTGAAGTTGTCTGTGAATGTGGAGTTGGTGGCATGTGAAACCCGAATGTGGAGCATTCGTTTGTGTGGGATGCTCTACCAGGTTCATTTCAGTCCTAGGCACTCAAAGGGCTCTAAGCATAGAGTGTGAAAACTGAGTTTCCTTGAGAGCTGCTTGGAAGCCTGATGGTGTGTGAAGTTAGTGAGCCAAATGGAGTTGTTCTCCCACAAGAACCACTCGGCTGATCCTTCTTCAATATGCCCTTCACCAACATGCAGTGTTTCCTTTCTTGAATTAGCTCTCACACCAATATTTGTGTCTAGAGCCTTTGCATTGAGGGCTATCTGAAAATGGCTGTGGCGCTGAAGTTGCCTGTGAATGTGGAGTTGGTGGCATGTGAAACCCGCATGTGGAGCATTTGTTTGTGTGGGATGCTCTACCAGGATCATTCCTAGATAATGCACTCAAAGGGCACTAAGCATAGAGTGTGAAAACTGAGTTTCCTTGAGAGCTGTTTGGAAGCCTGATGGTGTGTGAAGTTAGTGAGCCAAATGGAGTTGTTCTCCCACAAGAACCACTCGGCTCATCCTTCTTCAATATGCCCTTCACCAACATGCAGTGTTTCCTTGATTGAATTAGCTCTCATACCAATATTTGTGTCTAGAGCCTTTGCATTGAGGGCTATCTGAAAACGGCTGTGGCGCTGAAGTTGCCTGTGAATGTGGAGTTGGTGGCATGTGAAACCCGCATGTGGAGCATTCGTTTGTGTGGGATGCTCACCACGTTTCATTTCAGTCCTAGGTAGTCAAAGGGCACTAAGCATAGAGTGTGAAAACTGAGTTTCCTTGAGAGCTGCTTGGAAGCCTGATGGTGTGTGAAGTTAGTGAGCCAAATGGAGTTGTTCTCCCACAAGAACCACTCGGCTGATCCTTCTTCAATATGCCCTTCACCAACATGCAGTGTTTCCTTGATTGAATTAGCTCTCACACCAATATTTGCGTCTAGAGCCTTTGCATTGAGGGCTATCTGAAAACGGCTGTGGCGCTGAAGTTGCCTGTGAATGTGGAGTTGGTGGCATGTGAAACCCGCATGTGGAGCATTCGTTTGTGTGGGATGCTCTACCAGGATCATTCCTAGATAATGCACTCAAAGGGCACTAAGCATAGAGTGTGAAAACTGAGTTTCCTTGAGAGCTGCTTGGAAGCCTGATGGTGTGTGAAGTTAGTGAGCCAAATGGAGTTGTTCTCCCACAAGAACCACTCGGCTGATCCTTCTTCAATATGCCCTTCACCAACATGCAGTGTTTCCTTGATTGAATTAGCTCTCATACCAATATTTGCGTCTAGAGCCTTTGCATTGAGGGCTATCTGAAAACGGCTGTGGCGCTGAAGTTGCCTGTGAATGTGGAGTTGGTGGCATGTGAAACCCGCATGTGGAGCATTCGTTTGTGTGGGATGCTCTACCAGGATCATTCCTAGATAATGCACTCAAAGGGCACTAAGCATAGAGTGTGAAAACTGAGTTTCCTTGAGAGCTGCTTGGAAGCCTGATGGTGTGTGAAGTTAGTGAGCCAAATGGAGTTGTTCTCCCACAAGAACCACTCGGCTGATCCTTCTTCAATATGCCCTTCACCAACATGCAGTGTTTCCTTGATTGAATTAGCTGTCACACCAATATTTGCGTGTAGAGCCTTTGCATTGAGGGCTATCTGAAAACGGCTGTGGCGCTGAAGTTGCCTGTGAATGTGGAGTTGGTGGCATGTGAAACCCGCATGTGGAGCATTCGTTTGTGTGGGATGCTCTACCAGGATCATTCCTAGATAATGCACTCAAAGGGCACTAAGCATAGAGTGTGAAAACTGAGTTTCCAAGAGAGCTGCTTGGAAGCCTGATGGTGTGTGAAGTTAGTGAGCCAAATGGAGTTGTTCTCCCACAAGAACCACTCGGCTGATCCTTCTTCAATATGCCCTTCACCAACAAGCAGTGTTTCCTTGATTGAATTAGCTCTCATACCAATATTTGCGTCTAGAGCCTTTGCATTGAGGGCTATCGGAAAACGGCTGTGTCGCTGAAGTTGCCTGTCAATGTGGAGATGGTGGCATGTGAAACCCGCATGTGGAGCATTCGTTTGTGTGGGATGCTCTACCAGGATCATTCCTAGATAATGCACTCAAAGGGCACTAAGCATAGAGTGTGAAAACTGAGTTTCCTTGAGAGCTGCTTGGAAGCCTGATGGTGTGTGAAGTTAGTGAGCCAAATGGAGTTGTTCTCCCACAAGAACCACTCGGCTGATCCTTCTTCAATATGCCCTTCACCAACATGCAGTGTTTCCTTGATTGAATTAGCTCTCACACCAATATTTGCGTCCAGAGCCTTTGCACTGAGGGCTATCTGAAAACGGCTGTGGCGCTGAAGTTGCCTGAGAATGTGGAGTTGGTGGAATGTGAATCCCGCATGTGGAGCATTCGTTTGTGTGGGATGCTCTACCAGGTTCATTCCTAGATAATGCACTGAAAGGCACTAAGCATAGATTGTTAAAACTGAGTTTCCTGGAGAGCTGCTTGGAAGCCTGATGGTGTGTGAAGTTAGTGAGCCAAATGGAGTTGTTCTCCCACAAGAACCACTCGGCTGATCCTTCTTCAATATGCCCTTCACCAACATGCAGTGTTTCCTTGATTGAATTAGCTGTCACACCAATATTTGCGTGTAGAGCCTTTGCATTGAGGGCTATCTGAAAACGGCTGTGGCGCTGAAGTTGCCTGTGAATGTGGAGTTGGTGGCATGTGAAACCCGCATGTGGAGCATTCGTTTGTGTGGGATGCTCTACCAGGTTCATTTCAGTCCTAGGCACTCAAAGGGCACTAAGCATAGAGTGTGAAAACTGAGTTTCCTTGAGAGCTGCTTGGAAGCCTGATGGTGTGTGAAGTTAGTGAGCCAAATGGAGTTGTTCTCCCACAAGAACCACTCGGCTGATCCTTCTTCAATATGCCCTTCAACAACATGCAGTGTTTCCTTGATTGAATTAGCTCTCACACCAATATTTGCGTCTAGAGCCTTTGCATTGAGGGCTATCTGAAAACGGCTGTGGCGCTGAAGTTGCCTGTGAATGTGGAGTTGGTGGCATGTGAAAACCGCATGTGGAGCATTCGTTTGTGTGGGATGCTATACCAGGTTCATTTCAGTCCTAGGCACTCAAAGGGCACTAAGCATAGAGTGTGAAAACTGAGTTTCCTTGAGAGCTGCTTGTAAGCCTGATGGTGTGTGAAGTTAGTGAGCCAAATGGAGTTGTTCTCCCACAAGAACCACTCGGCTGATCCTTCTTCAATATGCCCTTCACCAACATGCAGTGTTTCCTTGATTGAATTAGCTCTCACACCAATATTTGCGTCTAGAGCCTTTGCATTGAGGGCTATCTGAAAACGGCTGTGGCGCTGAAGTTGCCTGTGAATGTGGAGTTGGTGGCATGTGAAACCCGCATGTGGAGCATTCGTTTGTGTGGGATGCTCTACCAGGATCATTCCTAGATAATGCACTCAAAGGGCACTAAGCATAGAGTGTGAAAACTGAGTTTCCTTGAGAGCTGCTTGGAAGCCTGATGGTGTGTGAAGTTAGTGAGCCAAATGGAGTTGTTCTCCCACAAGAACCACTCGGCTGATCCTTCTTCAATATGCCCTTCACCAACATGCAGTGTTTCCTTGATTGAATTAGCTCTCACAGCAATATTTGCGTCTAGAGCCTTTGCATTGAGGGCTATCTGAAAACGGCTGTGGCGCTGAAGTTGCCTGTGAATGTGGGGTTGGTGGCATGTGAAACCCGCATGTGGAGCATTCGTTTGTGTGGGATGCTCACCTCGTTTCTTTTCAGTCCTAGGTACTCAAAGGGCACTAAGCATAGAGTGTGAAAACTGAGTTTCCTTGAGAGCTGCTTGGAAGCCTGATGGTGTGTGAAGTTAGTGAGCCAAATGGAGTTGTTCTCCCACAAGAACCACTCGGCTGATCCTTCTTCAATATGCCCTTCACCGACATGCAGTGTTTCCTTGATTGAATTAGCTCTCACACCAATATTTGCATCCAGAGCCTTTGCACTGAGGGCTATCTGAAAACGGCTGTGGCGCTGAAGTTGCCTGAGAATGTGGAATTGGTGGCATGTGAATCCCGCATGTGGAGCATTCGTTTGTGTGGGATGCTCTACCAGGTTCATTCCTAGATAATGCACTGAAGGGCACTAAGCATAGAGTGTTAAAACTGAGTTTCCTGGAGAGCTGCTTGGAAGCCTGATGGTGTGTGAAGTTCGTGAGCCAAATGGAGTTGTTCTCCCACAAGAACCACTCGGCTCATCCTTCTTCAATATGCCCTTCACCAACATGCAGTGTTTCCTTGATTGAATTAGCTCTCACACCAATATTTGTGTCTAGAGCCTTTGCATTGAGGGCTATCTGAAAACGGCTGTGGCGCTGAAGTTGCCTGTGAATGTGGAGTTGGTGGCATGTGAAACCCGCATGTGGAGCATTCGTTTGTGTGGGATGCTCTACCAGGTTCATTCCTAGATAATGCACTCAAAGGGCACTAAGCATAGAGTGTGAAAACTGAGTTTCCTTGAGAGCTGCTTGGAAGCCTGATGGTGTGTGAAGTTAGTGAGCCAAATGGAGTTGTTCTCCCACAAGAGCCACTCGGCTGATCCTTCTTCAAGATGCCCTTCACCAACATGCAGTGTTTCCTTGATTGAATTAGCTCTCACACCAATATTTGCGTCTAGAGCCTTTGCATTGAGGGCTATCTGAAAACGGCTGTGGCGCTGAAGTTGCCTGTGAATGTGGAGTTGGTGGCATGTGAAACCCGCATGTGGAGCATTCGTTTGTGTGGGATGCTCACCAAGCTTCATTTCAGTCCTAGGTACTCAAAGGGCACTAAGCATAGAGTGTGAAAACTGAGTTTCCTTGAGAGCTGCTTGGAAGCCTGATGGTGTGTGAAGTTAGTGAGCCAAATGGAGTTGTTCTCCCACAAGAACCACTCGGGTGATCCTTCTTCAATATGCCCTTCAACAACATGCAGTGTTTCCTTGATTGAATTAGCTCTCACACCAATATTTTTGTCTAGAGCCTTTGCATTGAGGGCTATCTGAAAACGGCTGTGGCGCTGAAGTTGTCTGTGAATGTGGAGTTGGTGGCATGTGAAACACGAATGTGGAGCATTCGTTTGTGTGGGATGCTCTACCAGGTTCATTTCAGTCCTAGGCACTCAAAGGGCTCTAAGCATAGAGTGTGAAAACTGAGTTTCCTTGAGAGCTGCTTTGAAGCCTGATGGTGTGTGAAGTTAGTGAGCCAAATGGAGTTGTTCTCCCACAAGAACCACTCGGCTGATCCTTCTTCAATATGCCCTTCACCAACATGCAGTGTTTCCTTTCTTGAATTAGCTCTCACACCAATATTTGTGTCTAGAGCCTTTGCATTGAGGGCTATCTGAAAACGGCTGTGGCGCTGAAGTTGCCTGTGAATGTGGAGTTGGTGGCATGTGAAACCCGCATGTGGAGCATTTGTTTGTGTGGGATGCTCTACCAGGATCATTCCTAGATAATGCACTCAAAGGGCACTAAGCATAGAGTGTGAAAACTGAGTTTCCTTGAGAGCTGCCTGGAAGCCTGATGGTGTGTGAAGTTAGTGAGCCAAATGGAGTTGTTCTCCCACAAGAACCACTCGGCTGATCCTTCTTCAATATGCCCTTCACCAACATGCAGTGTTTCCTTGATTGAATTAGCTCTCACACCAATATTTGCGTCTAGAGCCTTTGCATTGAGGGCTATCTGAAAATGGCTGTGGCGCTGAAGTTGCCTGTGAATGTCTAGTTGGTGGCATGTGAAACCCGCATGTGGAGCATTCGTTTGTGTCGGATGCTCACCACGTTTCATTTCAGTCCTAGGTAGTCAAAGGGCACTAAGCATAGAGTGTGAAAACTGAGTTTCCTTGAGAGCTGCTTGGAAGCCTGATGGTGTGTGAAGTTAGTGAGCCAAATGGAGTTGTTCTCCCACAAGAACCACTCGGCTGATCCTTCTTCAATATGCCCTTCACCAACATGCAGTGTTTCCTTGATTGAATTAGCTCTCACACCAATATTTGCGTGTAGAGCCTTTGCATTGAGGGCTATCTGAAAACGGCTGTGGCGCTGAAGTTGCCTGAGAATGTGGAGTTGGTGGCATGTGAATCCCGCATGTGGAGCATTCGTTTGTGTGGGATGCTCTACCAGGTTCATTCCTAGATAATGCACTGAAGGGCACTAAGCATAGAGTGTTAAAACTGAGTTTCCTGGAGAGCTGCTTGGAAGCCTGATGGTGTGTGAAGTTAGTGAGCCCAATGGACTTGTTCTCCCACAAGAACCACTCGGCTGATCCTTCTTCAATATGCCCTTCACCAACATGCAGTGTTTCCTTGATTGAATTAGCTCTCACACCAATATTTGCGTCTAGAGCCTTTGCATTGAGGGCTATCTGAAAATGGCTGTGGCGCTGAAGTTGCCTGTGAATGTGGAGTTGGTGGTATGTGAAACCCGCATGTGGAGCATTCGTTTGTGTGGGATACTCTACCAGGTTCATTTCAGTCCTAGGCACTCAAAGGGCACTAAGCATAGAGTGTGAAAACTGAGTTTCCTTGAGAGCTGTTTGGAAGCCTGATGGTGTGTGAAGTTCATGAGCCAAATGGAGTTGTTCTCCCACAAGAACCACTCGGCTCATCCTTCTTCAATATGCCCTTCACCAACATGCAGTGTTTCCTTGATTGAATTAGCTCTCACACCAATATTTGTGTCTAGAGCCTTTGCATTGAGGGCTATCTGAAAACGGCTGTGGCGCTGAAGTTGCCTGTGAATGTGGAGTTGGTGGCATGTGAAACCCGCATGTGGAGCATTCGTTTGTGTGGGATGCTCTACCAGATTCATTCCTAGATAATGCACTCAAAGGGCACTAAGCATAGAGTGTGAAAACTGAGTTTCCTTGAGAGCTGCTTGGAAGCCTGATGGTGTGTGAAGTTAGTGAGCCAAATGGAGTTGTTCTCCCACAAGAGCCACTCGGCTGATCCTTCTTCAAGATGCCATTCACCAACATGCAGTGTTTCCTTGATTGAAATAGATATCACACCAATATTTGCGTCTAGAGCCTTTGCATTGAGGGCTGTCTGAAAACGGCTGTGGCGCTGAAGTTGCCTGTGAATGTGGAGTTGGTGGCATGTGAAACCCGCATGTGGAGCATTCGTTTGTGTGGGATGCTCTACCAGGTTCATTCCTAGATAATGCACTCAAAGGGCTCTAAGCATAGAGTGTGAAAACTGAGTTTTCTTGAGAGCTGCTTGGAAGCCTGATGGTGTGTGAAGTTAGTGAGCCAAATGGAGTTGTTCTCCCACAAGAACCACTCGGCTGATCCTTCTTCAATATGCCCTTCACCAACATGCAGTGTTTCCTTGATTGAATTAGCTGTCACACCAATATTTGTGTCTAGAGCCTTTGCATTGAGGGCTATCTGAAAACGCCTGTGGTGCTGAAGTTGCCTGTGAATGTGGAGTTGGTGGCATGTGAAAACCGCATGTGGAGCATTCGTTTGTGTGGGATGCTCACCACGTTTCATTTCAGTCCTAGGTACTCAAAGGGCACTAAGCATAGAGTGTGAAAACTGAGTTTCCTTGAGAGCTGCTTGGAAGCCTGATGGTGTGTGAAGTTAGTGAGCCAAATGGAGTTGTTTTCCCACAAGAACCACTCGGCTGATCCTTCTTCAATATGCCCTTCACCAACATGCAGTGTTTCCTTGATTGAATTAGCTCTCACACCAATATTTGTGTCTAGAGCCTTTGCATTGAGGGCTATCTGAAAACGGCTGTGGCGCTGAAGTTGCCTGTGAATGCGGAGTTGGTGGCATGTGAAACCCGCATGTGGAGCATTCGTTTGTGTGGGATGCTCTACCAGGTACATTTCAGTCCTAGGCACTCAAAGGGCTCTAAGCATAGAGTGTGAAAACTGAGTTTCCTTGAGAGCTGCTTAGAAGCCTGATGGTGTGTGAAGTTAGTGAGCCAAATGGAGTTGTTCTCCCACAAGAACCACTCGGTTGATCCTTCTTCAATATGCCCTTCACCAACATGCAGTGTTTCCTTGATTGAATTAGCTCTCACACCAATATTTGTGTCTAGAACCTTTGCATTGAGGGCTATCTGAAAACGGCTGTGGCGCTGAAGTTGCCTGTGAATGTGGAGTTGGTGGCATGTGAATCCCGCATGTGGAGCATTCGTTTGTGTGGGATGCTCTACCAGGTTCATTCCTAGATAATGCACTCAAAGGGCACTAAGCATAGAGTGTGAAAACTGAGTT
>NW_026699599.1:0-52114 GCF_030435755.1 Ochotona princeps
CATATTGAAGAAGGATCAGCCGAGTGGTTCTTGTGGGAGAACAACTCCATTTGGCTCACTAACTTCACACACCATCAGGCTTCCAAGCAGCTCTCAAGAAACTCAGTTTTCACACTCTATGCTTAGTGCCCTTTGAGTGCATTATCTAGGAATGAACCTGGTAGAGCATCCCACACAAACGAATGCTCCACATGCGGTTTTCACACATGCCACCACAACTCCACATTCACAGGCAACTTCAGCGCCACAGCCGCTTTCAGATAGCCCTCAATGCAAAGGCTCTAGACGCAAATATTGGTGTGAGAGCTAATTCAATCAAGGAAACACTGCATGTTGGTGAAGGGCATATTGAAGAAGGATCAGCTGAGTGGTTTCTTGTGGGAGAACAACTCCATTTGGCTCACTAACTTCACACACCATCAGGCTTCCAAGCAGCTCTCAAGGAAACTCAGTT
The DNA here is from genome assembly GCF_030435755.1 of Ochotona princeps. NCBI lineage: Eukaryota > Metazoa > Chordata > Mammalia > Lagomorpha > Ochotonidae > Ochotona > Ochotona princeps. The sequence continues at coordinate 455 of NW_026699599.1, forward strand.
TTCACACTCTATGCTTAGTGCCCTTTGTATGGCTAGAACTGAAATGACCTGGTAGAGCATCCCACACAAACGAATGCTCCACATGCGGGTTTCACATGCCACCAACTCCACATTCACAGGCAACTTCAGTGCCACAGCCGTTTCAGATAGCCCTCAATGCAAAGGCTCTAGACGCAAATATTGGTGTGAGAGCTAATTCAATCAAGGAAACACTGCATGTTGGTGAAGGCATATTGAAGAAGGATCAGCCGAGTGGTTCTTGTGGGAGAACAACTCCATTTGGCTCACTAACTTCACACACCATCAGGCTTCCAAGCAGCTCTCAAGGAAACTCAGTTTTCACACTCTATGCTTAGTGCCCTTTGAGTGCATTACTAGGAATGAAACCTGGTAGAGCATCCCACACAAACGAATGCTCCACATGCGGGTTTCACATGCCACCAACTCCACATTCACAGGCAACTTCAGCGCCACAGCCGTTTTCAGATAGCCCTCAATGCAAAGGCTCTAGACGCAAATATTGGTGTGAGAGCTAATTCAATCAAGGAAACACTGCATGTTTGGTGAAGGGCATATTGAAGAAGGATCAGCCGAGTGGTTCTTGTGGGAGAACAACTCCATTTGGCTCACTAACTTCACACCACCATCAGGCTTCCAAGCAGCTCTCAAGGAAACTCAGTTTTCACACTCTATGCTTAGTGCCCTTTGTATGGCTAGGACTGAAATGAACCTGGTAGAGCATCCCACACAAACGATGCTCCACATGCGGGTTTCACATGCCACCAACTCCACATTCACAGGCAACTTCAGCGCCACAGCCGTTTTCAGATAGCCCTCAATGCAAAGGCTCTAGACGCAAATATTGGTGTGAGAGCTAATTCAATCAAGGAAACACTGCATGTTGGTGAAGGGCATATTGAAGAAGGATCAGCCGAGTGGTTCTTGTGGGAGAACAACTCCCATTTGGCTCACTAACTTCACACACCATCAGGCTTCCAAGCAGCTCTCAACGAAACTCAGTTTTCACGCTCTATTCTTAGTGCCCTTTGTATGACTAGGACTGAAATGAACCTGGTAGAGCATTCCCACACAAACGAATGCTCCACATGCGGGTTTCACATGCCACCAACTCCACATTCACAGGCAACTTCAGCGCCACAGCCGTTTTCAGATAGCCCTCAATGCAAAGGCTCTAGACGCAAATATTGGTGTGAGAGCTAATTCAATCAAGGAAACACTGCATGTTGGTGAAGGGCATATTGAAGAAGGATCAGCCGAGTGGTTCTTGTGGGAGAACAACTCCATTTGGCTCACTAACTTCACACACCATCAGGCTTCCAAGCAGCTCTCAAGGAACTCAGTTTTCACACTCTATGCTTACTGCTCTTTGTGTGCCTAGGACTGAATGAAGCTTGGTCAGCATCCCACACAAACGAATGCTCCACATGCGGGTTTCATATGCCACCAACTCCACATTCACAGGCAACTTCAGCGCCACAGCCGTTTTCAGATAGCCCTCAATGCAAAGGCTCTAGACGCAAATATTGGTGTGAGAGCTAATTCAATTCAAGGAAACACTGCATGTTGGTGAAGGGCATATTGAAGAAGGATCAGCCGAGTGGTTCTTGTGGGAGAACAACTCCATTTGGCTCACTAACGTCACACACCATCAGGCTTCCAAGCAGCTCTCAAGGAAACTCAGTTTTCACACTCTATGTTTAGTGCCCTTTGAATGAATTATCTAGGAATGAACCTGGTAGAGCATCCCACACAAACGAATGCTCCAATGCGGGTTTCACATGCCACCAACTCCACATTCACAGGCAACTTCAGCTCCACAGCCGTTTTCAGATAGCCCTCAATGCAAAGGTTCTAGACGCAAATATGGGTGTGAGAGCTAATTCAATCAAGGAAACACTGCATGTTGGTGAAGGGCATATTGAAGAAGGATCAGCCGAGAGGTTCTTGTGGGAGAACAACTCCATTTGGCTCACTAACTTCACACACCATCAGGCTTCCAAGCAGCTCTCAAGGAAACTCAGTTTTCACACTCTATGCTTAGTGCTCTTTGTGTGCCCAGGACTGAAATGAAGCTTGGTCAGCATCCCACACAAACAAATGCTCCACATGCGGGTTTCACATGCCACCAACTCCACATTCACAGGCAACTTCAGCGCCACAGCCGTTTTCAGATAGCCCTCAATGCAAAGGCTCTAGGTGCAAATATTGGTGTGAGAGCTAATTCAATCAAGGAAACACTGCATGTTGGTGAAGGGCATATTGAAGAAGGATCAGCCGAGTGGTTCTTGTGGGAGAACAACTCCATTTGGCTCACTAACGCCACACACCATCAGGCTTCCAAGCAGCTCTCAAGGAAACTCAGTTTTCACACTCTATGCTTAGTGCCCATTTGAGTGCATTATCTAGGAATGAACCTGGTAGAGCATCCCACACAACGAATGCTCCACATGCGGGTTTCACATGCCACCAACTCCACATTCACAGGCAACTTCAGCGCCACAGCCGTTTTCAGATAGCCCTCAATGCAAAGGCTCTAGACGCAAATATTGGTGTGAGAGCTAATTCAATCAAGGAAACACTGCATGTTGGTGAAGGGCATATTGAAGAAGAATCAGCCGAGTGGTTCTTGTGGGAGAACAACTCCATTTGGCTCACTACTTCACACACCATCAGGCTTCCAAGCAGCTCTCAAGGAAACTCAGTTTTCACACTCTATGCTTAGTGCTCTTTGTGTGCCTAGGACTGAAATGAAGCCTTGGTCAGCATCCCACACAAACGAATGCTCCACATGCGGGTTTCACATGCCACCAACTCCACATTCACAGGCAACTTCAGCGCCACAGCCGTTTTCAGATAGCCCTCAATGCAAAGGCTCCAGACGCAAATATTGGTGTGAGAGCTAATTCAATCAAGGAAACACTGCATGTTGGTGAAGGGCATATTGAAGAAGGATCAGCCGAGTGGTTCTTGTGGGAGAACAACTCCATTTGGCTCACTAACTTCACACCACCATCAGGCTTCCAAGCAGCTCTCAAGGAAACTCAGTTTTCACATTCTATGCTTAGTGCCCTTTGAGTGCATTATCTAGGAATGAACCTGGGTAGAGTATCCCACACAAACGAATGCTCCACATGCGGGTTTCACATGCCACCAACATCCACATTCACAGGCAACTTCAGCGCCACAGCCGTTTTCAGATAGCCTCAAAGCAAAGGCTCTAGACGCAAATATTGGTGTGAGAGCTAATTCAATCAAGGAAACACTGCATGTTGGTGAAGGGCATATTGAAGAAGAATCAGCCGAGTGGTTCTTGTGGGAGAACAACTCCATTTGGCTCACTAACTTCACACACCATCAGGCTTCCAAGCAGCTCTCAAGGAAACTCAGTTTTCACAATCTATGCTTAGTGCTCTTTGTGTGCCTAGACTGAAATGAAGCTTGGTCAGCATCCCACACAAACGAATGCTCCACATGCGGGTTTCACATGCCACCAACTCCACATTCACAGGCAACTTCAGCGCCACAGCCGTTTTCAGATAGCCCTCAATGCAAAGGCTCTAGACGCAAATATTGGTGTGAGAGCTAATTCAATCAAGGAAACCACTGCATGTTGGTGAAGGGCATATTGAAGAAGGATCAGCCGAGTGGTTCTTGTGGGAGAACAACTCCATTTGGCTCACTAACGTCACACACCATCAAGCTTCCAAGCAGCTCTCAAGGAAACTCAGTTTTCACACTCTATGCTTAGTGCCCTTTCTTTGGCTAGGACTGAATTGAACCTGGTAGAGCATCCCACACAAACGAATGCTCCACATGAGGGTTTCACATGCCACCAACTCCACATTCACAGGCAACTTCAGCGCCACAGCCGTTTTCAGATAGCCCTCAATGCAAAGGCTCTAGACGCAAATATTGGTGTGAGAGCTAATTCAATCAAGGAAACACTGCATGTTGGTGAAGGGCATATTGAAGAAGGATCAGCCGAGTGGTTCTTGTGGTGAGAACAACTCCATTTGGCTCACTAACGTCACACACCATCAGGCTTCCAAGCAGCTCTCAAGGAAACTCAGTTTTCACACTCTATGCTTAGTGCCCTTTGAGTGCATTATCTAGGAATGAACCTGGTAGAGCATCCCACACAAACGAATGCTCCACATGCGGGTTTCACATGCCACCAACTCCACATTCACAGGCAACTTCAGCGCCACAGCCGTTTTCAGATAGCCCTCAAAGCAAAGGCTCTAGACGCAAATATTGGTGTGAGAGCTAATTCAATCAAGGAAACACTGCATGTTGGTGAAGGGCATATTGAAGAAGGATCAGCCGAGTGGTTCTTGTGGGAGAACAACTCCATTTGGCTCACTAACTTCACACACCATCAGGCTTCCAAGCAGCTCTCAAGAAACTCAGTTTTCACACTCTATGCTTAGTGCCCTTTGAGTGCATTACCTAGGAATGAACCTGGTAGAGCATCCCACACAAACGAATGCTCCACATGCGGGTTTCACATGCCACCAACTCCACATTCACAGGCAACTTCAGCGCCACAGCCGTTTTCAGATAGCCCTCAATGCAAAGGCTCTAGACGCAAATATTGGTGTGAGAGCTAATTCAATCAAGGAAACACTGCATGTTGGTGAAGGGCATATTGAAGAAGGATCAGCCGAGTGGTTCTTGTGGGAGAACAACTCCATTTGGCTCACTAACGTCACACACCATCAGGCTTCCAAGCAGCTCTCAAGGAAACTCAGTTTTCACACTCTATGTTAGTGCCCTTTGAATGCATTATCTAGGAATGAACCTGGTAGAGCATCCCACACAAACGAATGCCTCCAATGCGGGTTTCACATGCCACCAACTCCACATTCACAGGCAACTTCAGCTCCACAGCCGTTTTCAGATAGCCCTCAATGCAAAGGCTCTAGACGCAAATATTGGTGTGAGAGCTAATTCAATCAAGGAAACACTGCATGTTGGTGAAGGGCATATTGAAGAAGGATCAGCCGAGAGGTTCTTGTGGGAGAACAACTCCATTTGGCTCACTAACTTCACACACCATCAGGCTTCCAAGCAGCTCTCAAGGAAACTCAGTTTTCACACTCTATGCTTAGTGCCCTTTGTGTGCCTAGGACTGAAATGAAGCTTGGTCAGCATCCCACACAAACGAATGCTCCACATGCGCGTTTCACATGCCACCAACTCCACATTCACAGGCAACTTCAGCGCCACAGCCGTTTTCAGATAGCCCTCAATGCAAAGGCTCTAGACGCAAATATTGGTGTGAGAGCTAATTCAATCAAGGAAACACTGCATGTTGGTGAAGGGCATATTGAAGAAGGATCAGCCGAGTGGTTCTTGTGGGAGAACAACTCCATTTGGCTCACTAACTTCACACAGCATCAGGCTTCCAAGCAGCTCTCAAGGAAACTCAGTTTTCACACTCTATGCTTAGTGCCCTTTGTATGGCTAGGACTGAAATGAACCTGGTAGAGCAACCCACACAAACGAATGCTCCACATGCGGGTTTCACATGCCACCAACTCCACATTCACAGGCAACTTCAGCGCCACAGCCGTTTTCAGATAGCCCTCAATGCAAAGGCTCTAGACGCAAATATTGGTGTGAGAGCTAATTCAATCAAGGAAACACTGCATGTTGGTGAAGGGCATATTGAAGAAGGATCAGCCGAGTGGTTCTTGTGGAGAACAACTCCATTTGGCTCACTAACTTCACCACACCATCAGGCTTCCAAGCAGCTCTCAAGGAAACTCAGTTTTCACACTCTATGCTTAGTGCCCTTTGAGTGCATTATCTAGGAATGAACCTGGTAGAGCATCCCACACAAACGAATGCTCCACATGCGGGTTTCACATGCCACCAACTCCACATTCACAGGCAACTTCAGCGCCACAGTCGTTTTCAGATAGCCCTCAATGCAAAGGCTCTAGACGCAAATATTGGTGTGAGAGCTAATTCAATCAAGGAAACACTGCATGTTGGTGAAGGGCATATTGAAGAAGGATCAGCCGAGTGGTTCTTGTGGGAGAACAACTCCATTTGACTCACTAACTTCACACACCATCAGGCTTCCAAGCAGCTCTCAAGGAAACTCAGTTTTCACACTCTATGCTTACTGCTCTTTGTGTGCCTAGGACTGAAATGAAGCTTGGTCAGCATCCCACACAAACGAATGCTCCACATGCGGGTTTCACATGCCACCAACTCCACATTCACAGGCAACTTCAGCGCCACAGCCGTTTTCAGATAGCCCTCAATGCAAAGGCTCTAGACGCAAATATTGGTGTGAGAGCTAATTCAATCAAGGAAACACTGCATGTTGGTGAAGGGCATATTGAAGAAGGATCAGCCGAGTGGTTCTTGTGGGAGAACAACTCCATTTGGCTCACTAACTTCACACACCATCAGGCTTCCAAGCAGCTCTCAAGGAGACTCAGTTTTCACACTCTATGTTTAGTGCCCTTTGAATGCATTATCTAGGAATGAACCTGGTAGAGCATCCCATACAAACGAATGCTCCACATGCGGGTTTCACATGCCACCAACTCCACATTCTCAGGCAACTTCAGCGCCACAGCCGTTTTCAGATAGCCCTCAATGCAAAAGGCTCTAGACGCAAATATTGGTGTGAGAGCTAATTCAATCAAGGAAACACTGCATGTTGGTGAAGGCATATTGAAGAAGGATCAGCCGAGTGGATCTTGTGGGAGAACAACTCCATTTGGCTCACTAACTTTCACACACCATCAGGCTTCCAAGCAGCTCTCAAGGAAACTCAGTTTTCACACTCTATGCTTAGTGCTCTTTGAGTGCATTATCTAGGAATGAACCTGGTAGAGCATCCCACACAAACGAATGCTCCACATGCGGGTTTCACATGCCACCAACTCCACATTCACAGGCAACTTCAGCGCCACAGCCGTTTTCAGATAGCCCTCAATGCAAAGGCTCTAGACGCAAATATTGGTGTGAGAGCTAATTCAATCAAGAAACACTGCATGTTGGTGAAGGGAATATTGAAGAAGGATCAGCCGAGTGGTTCTTGTGGGAGAACAACTCCATTTGGCTCACTAACTTCACACACCATCAGGCTTCCAAGCAGCTCTCAAGGAAACTCAGTTTTCACACTCTATGCTTAGTGCCCTTTGTATGGCTAGAACTGAAATGAACCTGGTAGAGCAACCCACACAAACGAATGCTCCACATGCGGGTTTCACATGCCACCAACTCCACATTCACAGGCAACTTCAGCGCCACAGCCGTTTTCAGATAGCCCTCAATGCAAAGGCTCTAGACGCAAATATTGGTGTGAGAGCTAATTCAATCAAGGAAGCACTGCATGTTGGTGAAGGGCATATTGAAGAAGGATCAGCCGAGTGGTTCTTGTGGGAGAACAACTCCATTTGACTCACTAACTTCACACACCTTCAGGCTTCCAAGCACCTCTCAAGGAAACTCAGTTTTCACACTCTATGCTTAGTGCCGTTTGAGTGCTTAGGACTGAAATGAAGCTTGGAGAGCATCCCACACAAACGAATGCTCCACATGCGGGTTTCACATGCCACCAACTCCACATTCACAGGCAACTTCAGCGCCACAGCCGTTTTCAGATAGCCCTCAATGCAAAGGCTCTAGACGCAAATATTGGGTGTGAGAGCTAATTCAATCAAGGAAACACTGCATGTTGGTGAAGGGCATATTGAAGAAGGATCAGCCGAGTGGTTCTTGTGGGAGAACAACTCCATTTGGCTCACTAACTTCACACACCATCAGGCTTCCAAGCAGCTCTCAGGAAACTCAGTTTTCACACTCTATGCTTAGTGCCCTTTGAGTGCATTATCTAGGAATGAACCTGGTAGAGCATCCCACACAAACGAATGCTCCACATGCGGGTTTCACATGCCACCAACTCCACATTCACAGGCAACTTCAGCGCCACAGCCGTTTTCAGATAGCCTCAATGCAAAGGCTCTAGACGCAAATATTGGTGTGAGAGCTAATTCAATCAAGGAAACACTGCATGTTGGTGAAGGGCATATTGAAGAAGGGATTAGCTGAGTGGTTCTTGTGGAGAACAACTCATTTGGCTCACTAACTTCACACACCATCAGGCTTCCAAGCAGCTCTCAAGGAAACATCAGTTTTCACACTCTATGCTTAGTGCCCTTTGTATGGCTAGAACTGAAATGAACCTGGTAGAGCATCCCACACAAACGAATGCTCCACATGCGGGTTTCACATGCCTCCAACTCCACATTCACAGGCAACTTCAGTGCCACAGCCGTTTTCAGATAGCCCTCAATGCAAAGGCTCTAGACGCAAATATTGGTGTGAGAGCTAATTCAATCAAGGAAACACTGCATGTTGGTGAAGGGCATATTGAAGAAGGATCAGCCGAGTGGTTCTTGTGGGAGAACAACTCCATTTGGCTCACTAACTTCACACAGCATCAGGCTTCCAAGCAGCTCTCAAGGAAACTCAGTTTTCACACTCTATGCTTAGTGCCCTTTGAGTGCATTATCTAGGAATGAACCTGGTAGAGCATCCCACACAAACGAATGCTCCACATGCGGGTTTCACATGCCACCAACTCCACATTCACAGGCAACTTCAGCGCCACAGCCGTTTTCAGATAGCCCTCAATGCAAAGGCTCTAGACGCAAATATTGGTGTGAGAGCTAATTCAATCAAGGAAACACTGCATGTTGGTGAAGGGCATATTGAAGAAGGATCAGCCGAGTGGTTCTTGTGGGAGAACAACTCCATTTGGCTCACTAACTTCACACACCATCAGGCTTCCAAGCAGCTCTCAAGGAAACTCAGTTTTCACACTCTATGTTTAGTGCCCTTTGTATGGCTAAGACTGAAATGAACCTGGTAGAGCATCCCACACAAACGAATGCTCCACATGCGGGTTTCACATGCCACCAACTCCACATTCACAGGCAACTTCAGCGCCACAGCCGTTTTCAGATAGCCCTCAATGCAAAGGCTCTAGACGCAAATATTGGTGTGAGAGCTAATTCAATCAAGGAAACACTGCATGTTGGTGAAGGGCATATTGAAGAAGGATCAGCCGAGTGGTTCTTGTGGGAGAACAACTCCATTTGGCTCACTAACTTCACACACCATCAGGCTTCCAAGCAGCTCTCAAGGAAACTCAGTTTTCACGCTCTATGCTTAGTGCCCTTTGTATGACTAGGACTGAAATGAACCTGGTAGAGCATTCCACACAAACGAATGCTCCACATGCGGGTTTCACATGCCACCAACTCCACATTCACAGGCAACTTCAGCGCCACAGCCGTTTTCAGATAGCCCTCAATGCAAAGGCTCTAGACGCAAATATTGGTGTGAGAGCTAATTCAATCAAGGAAACACTGCATGTTGGTGAAGGGCATATTGAAGAAGGATCAGCCGAGTGGTTCTTGTGGGAGAACAACTCCATTTGGCTCACTAACTTCACACACCATCAGGCTTCCAAGCAGCTCTCAAGGAAACTCAGTTTTCACACTCTATGCTTACTGCTCTTTGTGTGCCTAGGGACTGAAATGAAGCTTGTCAGCATCCCACACAAACGAATGCTCCACATGCGGGTTTCACATGCCACCAACTCCACATTCACAGGCAACTTCAGCGCCACAGCCGTTTTCAGATAGCCCTCAATGCAAAGGCTCTAGACGCAAATATTGGTGTGAGAGCTAATTCAATCAAGGAAACACTGCATGTTGGTGAAGGGCATATTGAAGAAGGATCAGCCGAGTGGTTCTTGTGGGAGAACAACTCCATTTGGCTCACTAACGTCACACACCATCAGGCTTCCAAGCAGCTCTCAAGGAAACTCAGTTTTCACACTCTATGTTTAGTGCCCTTTGAATGCATTATCTAGGAATGAACCTGGTAGAGCATCCCACACAAACGAATGCTCCAATGCGGGTTTCACATGCCACCAACTCCACATTCACAGGCAACTTCAGCTCCACAGCCGTTTTCAGATAGCCCTCAATGCAAAGGCTCTAGACGCAAATATTGGTGTGAGAGCTAATTCAATCAAGGAAACACTGCATGTTGGTGAAGGGCATATTGAAGAAGGATCAGCCGAGAGGTTCTTGTGGGAGAACAACTCCATTTGGCTCACTAACTTCACACACCATCAGGCTTCCAAGCAGCTCTCAAGGAAACTCAGTTTTCACACTCTATGCTTAGTGCCCTTTGTGTGCCTAGGACTGAAATGAAGCTTGGTCAGCATCCCACACAAACGAATGCTCCACATGCGGGTTTCACATGCCACCAACTCCACATTCACAGGCAACTTCAGCGCCACAGCCGTTTTCAGATAGCCCTCAATGCAAAGGCTCTAGACGCAAATATTGGTGTGAGAGCTAATTCAATCAAGGAAACACTGCATGTTGGTGAAGGGCATATTGAAGAAGGATCAGCCGAGTGGTTCTTGTGGGAGAACAACTCCATTTGGCTCACTAACTTCACACACCATCAGGCTTCCAAGCAGCTCTCAAGGAAACTCAGTTTTCACACTCTATGCTTAGTGCCCTTTGAGTGCATTATCTAGGAATGAACCTGGTAGAGCATCCCACACAAACGAATGCTCCACATGCGGTTTTCACATGCCACCAACTCCACATTCACAGGCAACTTCAGCGCCCACAGCCGTTTTCAGATAGCCCTCAATGCAAAGGCTCTAGACGCAAATATTGGTGTGAGAGCTAATTCAATCAAGGAAACACTGCATGTTGGTGAAGGGCATATTGAAGAAGGATCAGCCGAGTGGTTCTTGTGGGAGAACAACTCCATTTGGCTCACTAACGTCACACACCATCAGGCTTCCAAGCAGCTCTCAAGGAAACTCAGTTTTCACACTCTATCTTTAGTGCCCTTTGAATGAATTATCTAGGAATGAACCTGGTAGAGCATCCCACACAAACGAATGCTCCAATGCGGGTTTCACATGCCACCAACTCCACATTCACAGGCAACTTCAGCTCCACAGCCGTTTTCAGATAGCCCTCAATGCAAAGGCTCTAGACGCAAATATTGGTGTGAGAGCTAATTCAATCAAGGAAACACTGCATGTTGGTGAAGGGCATATTGAAGAAGGATCAGCCGAGAGGTTCTTGTGGGAGAACAACTCCATTTGGCTCACTAACTTCACACACCATCAGGCTTCCAAGCAGCTCTCAAGGAAACTCAGTTTTCACACTCTATGCTTAGTGCTCTTTGTGTGCCTAGGACTGAAATGAAGCTTGGTCAGCATCCCACACAAACAAATGCTCCACATGCGGGTTTCACATGCCACCAACTCCACATTCACAGGCAACTTCAGCGCCACAGCCGTTTTCAGATAGCCCTCAATGCAAAGGCTCCAGACGCAAATATTGGTGGGAGAGCTAATTCAATCAAGGAAACACTGCATGTTGGTGAAGGGCATATTGAAGAAGGATCAGCCGAGTGGTTCTTGTGGGAGAACAACTCCATTTGGCTCACTAACTTCACACACCATCAGGCTTCCAAGCAGCTCTCAAGGAAACTCAGTTTTCACACTCTATGCTTAGTGCTCTTTGAGTGCATTATCTAGGAATGAACCTGGTAGAGCATCCCACACAAACGAATGCTCCACATGCGGGTTTCACATGCCACCAACTCCACATTCACAGGCAACTTCAGCGCCACAGCCGTTTTCAGATAGCCCTCAATGCAAAGGCTCTAGACGCAAATATTGGTGTGAGAGCTAATTCAATCAAGGAAACACTGCATGTTGGTGAAGGGCATATTGAAGAAGGATCAGCCGAGTGGTTCTTGTGGGAGAACAACTCCATTTGGCTCACTAACTTCACACACCATCAGGCTTCCAAGCAGCTCTCAAGGAAACTCAGTTTTCACACTCTATGCTTAGTGCCCTTTGTATGGCTAGGACTGAAATGAACCTGGTAGAGCAACCCACACAAACGAATGCTCCACATGCGGGTTTCACATGCCACCAACTCCACATTCACAGGCAACTTCAGCGCCACAGCCGTTTTCAGATAGCCCTCAATGCAAAGGCTCTAGACGCAAATATTGGTGTGAGAGCTAATTCAATCAAGGTAACACTGCATGTTGGTGAAGGGCATATTGAAGAAGGATCAGCCGAGTGGTTCTTGTGGGAGAACAACTCCATTTGACTCACTAACTTCACACACCATCAGGCTTCCAAGCAGCTCTCAAGGAAACTCAGTTTTCACACTCTATGCTTAGTGCCGTTTGAGTGCTTAGGACTGAAATGAAGCTTGGAGAGCATCCCACACAAACGAATGCTCCACATGCGGGTTTCACATGCCACCAACTCCACATTCACAGGCAACTTCAGCGCCACAGCCGTTTTCAGATAGCCCTCAATGCAAAGGCTCTAGACGCAAATATTGGTGTGAGAGCTAATTCAATCAAGGAAACACTGCATGTTGGTGAAGGGCATATTGAAGAAGGATCAGCCGAGTGGTTCTTGTGGGAGAACAACTCCATTTGGCTCACTAACTTCACACACCATCAGGCTTCCAAGCAGCTCTCAAGGAAACTCAGTTTTCACACTCTATGCTTAGTGCCCTTTGAGTGCATTATCTAGGAATGAACCTGGTAGAGCATCCCACACAAACGAATGCTCCACATGCGGTTTTCACATGCCACCAACTCCACATTCACAGGCAACTTCAGCGCCACAGCCGCTTTCAGATAGCCCTCAATGCAAAGGCTCTAGACGCAAATATTGGTGTGAGAGCTAATTCAATCAAGGAAACACTGCATGTTGGTGAAGGGCATATTGAAGAAGGATCAGCTGAGTGGTTCTTGTGGGAGAACAACTCCATTTGGCTCACTAACTTCACACACCATCAGGCTTCCAAGCAGCTCTCAAGGAAACTCAGTTTTCACACTCTATGCTTAGTGCCCTTTGTATGGCTAGAACTGAAATGAACCTGGTAGAGCATCCCACACAAACGAATGCTCCACATGCGGGTTTCACATGCCACCAACTCCACATTCACAGGCAACTTCAGTGCCACAGCCGTTTTCAGATAGCCCTCAATGCAAAGGCTCTAGACGCAAATATTGGTGTGAGAGCTAATTCAATCAAGGAAACACTGCATGTTGGTGAAGGGCATATTGAAGAAGGATCAGCCGAGTGGTTCTTGTGGGAGAACAACTCCATTTGGCTCACTAACTTCACACACCATCAGGCTTCCAAGCAGCTCTCAAGGAAACTCAGTTTTCACACTCTATGCTTAGTGCCCTTTGAGTGCATTACCTAGGAATGAACCTGGTAGAGCATCCCACACAAACGAATGCTCCACATGCGGGTTTCACATGCCACCAACTCCACATTCACAGGCAACTTCAGCGCCACAGCCGTTTTCAGATAGCCCTCAATGCAAAGGCTCTAGACGCAAATATTGGTGTGAGAGCTAATTCAATCAAGGAAACACTGCATGTTGGTGAAGGGCATATTGAAGAAGGATCAGCCGAGTGGTTCTTGTGGGAGAACAACTCCATTTGGCTCACTAACTTCACACACCATCAGGCTTCCAAGCAGCTCTCAAGGAAACTCAGTTTTCACACTCTATGCTTACTGCTCTTTGTGTGCCTAGGACTGAAATGAAGCTTGGTCAGCATCCCACACAAACGAATGCTCCACATGCGGGTTTCACATGCCACCAACTCCACATTCACAGGCAACTTCAGCGCCACAGCCGTTTTCAGATAGCCCTCAATGCAAAGGCTCTAGACGCAAATATTGGTGTGAGAGCTAATTCAATCAAGGAAACACTGCATGTTGGTGAAGGGCATATTGAAGAAGGATCAGCCGAGTGGTTCTTGTGGGAGAACAACTCCATTTGGCTCACTAACGTCACACACCATCAGGCTTCCAAGCAGCTCTCAAGGAAACTCAGTTTTCACACTCTATGTTTAGTGCCCTTTGAATGAATTATCTAGGAATGAACCTGGTAGAGCATCCCACACAAACGAATGCTCCAATGCGGGTTTCACATGCCACCAACTCCACATTCACAGGCAACTTCAGCTCCACAGCCGTTTTCAGATAGCCCTCAATGCAAAGGTTCTAGACGCAAATATTGGTGTGAGAGCTAATTCAATCAAGGAAACACTGCATGTTGGTGAAGGGCATATTGAAGAAGGATCAGCCAAGAGGTTCTTGTGGGAGAACAACTCCATTTGGCTCACTAACTTCACACACCATCAGGCTTCCAAGCAGCTCTCAAGGAAACTCAGTTTTCACACTCTATGCTTAGTGCTCTTTGTGTGCCCAGGACTGAAATGAAGCTTGGTCAGCATCCCACACAAACAAATGCTCCACATGCGGGTTTCACATGCCACCAACTCCACATTCACAGGCAACTTCAGCGCCACAGCCGTTTTCAGATAGCCCTCAATGCAAAGGCTCTAGGTGCAAATATTGGTGTGAGAGCTAATTCAATCAAGGAAACACTGCATGTTGGTGAAGGGCATATTGAAGAAGGATCAGCCGAGTGGTTCTTGTGGGAGAACAACTCCATTTGGCTCACTAACGCCACACACCATCAGGCTTCCAAGCAGCTCTCAAGGAAACTCAGTTTTCACACTCTATGCTTAGTGCCCTTTGAGTGCATTATCTAGGAATGAACCTGGTAGAGCATCCCACACAAACGAATGCTCCACATGCGGGTTTCACATGCCACCAACTCCACATTCACAGGCAACTTCAGCGCCACAGCCGTTTTCAGATAGCCCTCAATGCAAAGGCTCTAGACGCAAATATTGGTGTGAGAGCTAATTCAATCAAGGAAACACTGCATGTTGGTGAAGGGCATATTGAAGAAGAATCAGCCGAGTGGTTCTTGTGGGAGAACAACTCCATTTGGCTCACTAACTTCACACACCATCAGGCTTCCAAGCAGCTCTCAAGGAAACTCAGTTTTCACACTCTATGCTTAGTGCTCTTTGTGTGCCTAGGACTGAAATGAAGCTTGGTCAGCATCCCACACAAACGAATGCTCCACATGCGGGTTTCACATGCCACCAACTCCACATTCACAGGCAACTTCAGCGCCACAGCCGTTTTCAGATAGCCCTCAATGCAAAGGCTCCAGACGCAAATATTGGTGTGAGAGCTAATTCAATCAAGGAAACACTGCATGTTGGTGAAGGGCATATTGAAGAAGGATCAGCCGAGTGGTTCTTGTGGGAGAACAACTCCATTTGGCTCACTAACTTCACACACCATCAGGCTTCCAAGCAGCTCTCAAGGAAACTCAGTTTTCACATTCTATGCTTAGTGCCCTTTGAGTGCATTATCTAGGAATGAACCTGGTAGAGTATCTCACACAAACGAATGCTCCACATGCGGGTTTCACATGCCACCAACTCCACATTCACAGGCAACTTCAGCGCCACAGCCGTTTTCAGATAGCCCTCAAAGCAAAGGCTCTAGACGCAAATATTGGTGTGAGAGCTAATTCAATCAAGGAAACACTGCATGTTGGTGAAGGGCATATTGAAGAAGAATCAGCCGAGTGGTTCTTGTGGGAGAACAACTCCATTTGGCTCACTAACGTCACACACCATCAGGCTTCCAAGCAGCTCTCAAGGAAACTCAGTTTTCACAATCTATGCTTAGTGCTCTTTGTGTGCCTAGGACTGAAATGAAGCTTGGTCAGCATCCCACACAAACGAATGCTCCACATGCGGGTTTCACATGCCACCAACTCCACATTCACAGGCAACTTCAGCGCCACAGCCGTTTTCAGATAGCCCTCAATGCAAAGGCTCTAGACGCAAATATTGGTGTGAGAGCTAATTCAATCAAGGAAACACTGCATGTTGGTGAAGGGCATATTGAAGAAGGATCAGCCGAGTGGTTCTTGTGGGAGAACAACTCCATTTGGCTCACTAACGTCACACACCATCAGGCTTCCAAGCAGCTCTCAAGGAAACTCAGTTTTCACACTCTATGCTTAGTGCCCTTTCTTTGGCTAGGACTGAAATGAACCTGGTAGAGCATCCCACACAAACGAATGCTCCACATGAGGGTTTCACATGCCACCAACTCCACATTCACAGGCAACTTCAGCGCCACAGCCGTTTTCAGATAGCCCTCAAAGCAAAGGCTCTAGACGCAAATATTGGTGTGAGAGCTAATTCAATCAAGGAAACACTGCATGTTGGTGAAGGGCATATTGAAGAAGGATCAGCCGAGTGGTTCTTGTGGGAGAACAACTCCATTTGGCTCACTAACGTCACACACCATCAGGCTTCCAAGCAGCTCTCAAGGAAACTCAGTTTTCACACTCTATGCTTAGTGCCCTTTGAGTGCATTATCTAGGAATGAACCTGGTAGAGCATCCCACACAAACGAATGCTCCACATGCGGGTTTCACATGCCACCAACTCCACATTCACAGGCAACTTCAGCGCCACAGCCGTTTCAGATAGCCCTCAAAGCAAAGGCTCTAGACGCAAATATTGGTGTGAGAGCTAATTCAATCAAGGAAACACTGCATGTTGGTGAAGGGCATATTGAAGAAGGATCAGCCGAGTGGTTCTTGTGGGAGAACAACTCCATTTGGCTCACTAACTTCACACACCATCAGGCTTCCAAGCAGCTCTCAAGGAAACTCAGTTTTCACACTCTATGCTTAGTGCCCTTTGTATGGCTAGGACTAAAATGAACCTGGTAGAGCAACCCACACAAACGAATGCTCCACATGCGGGTTTCACATGCCACCAATTCCACATTCACAGGCAACTTCAGCACCACAGCCGTTTTCAGATAGCCGTCAATGCAAAGGCTCTAGACGCAAATATTGGTGTGAGAGCTAATTCAATCAAGGAAACACTGCATGTTGGTGAAGGGCATATTGAAGAAGGATCAGCCGAGTGGTTCTTGTGGGAGAACAACTCCATTTGGCTCACTAACTTCACACACCATCAGGCTTCCAAGCAGCTCTCAAGGAAACTCAGTTTTCACACTCTATGCTTAGTGCCCTTTGTATGGCTAGGACTGAAATGAACCTGGTAGAGCATCCCACACAAACGAATGCTCCACATGCGTGTTTCACATGCCACCAACTCCACATTCACAGGCAACTTCAGCGCCACAGCCGTTTT
Source organism: Ochotona princeps (assembly GCF_030435755.1). Taxonomy (NCBI): domain Eukaryota; kingdom Metazoa; phylum Chordata; class Mammalia; order Lagomorpha; family Ochotonidae; genus Ochotona; species Ochotona princeps. Next base: position 17,645 of record NW_026699599.1, read on the forward strand.
CAGATAGCCCTCAATGCAAAGGCTCTAGACGCAAATATTGGTGTGAGAGCTAATTCAATCAAGGAAACACTGCATGTTGGTGAAGGGCATATTGAAGAAGGATCAGCCGAGTGGTTCTTGTGGGAGAACAACTCCATTTGGCTCACTAACTTCACACACCATCAGGCTTCCAAGCAGCTCTCAAGGAAACTCAGTTTTCACACTCTATGCTTAGTGCCCTTTGAGTGCCTAGGACTGAAATGAAGTTTGGTCAGCATCCCACACAAACGAATGCTCCACATGCGGGTTTCACATGCCACCAACTCCACATTCACAGGCAACTTCAGCGCCACAGCCGTTTTCAGATAGCCCTCAATGCAAAGGCTCTAGACGCAAATATTGGTGTGAGAGCTAATTCAATCAAGGAAACACTGCATGTTGGTGAAGGGCATATTGAAGAAGAATCAGCCGAGTGGTTCTTGTGGAAGAACAACTCCATTTGGCTCACTAACTTCACACACCATCAGGCTTCCAAGCAGCTCTCAAGGAAACTCAGTTTTCACACTCTATGCTTAGTGCCCTTTCTTTGTCTACGACTGAAATGAACCTGGTAGAGCATCCCACACAAACGAATGCTCCACATGCGGGTTTCACATGCCACCAACTCCACATTCACAGGCAACTTCAGCGCCACAGCCATTTTCAGATAGCCCTCAATGCAAAGGCTCTAGACACAAATATTGGTGTGAGAGCTAATTCAATCAAGGAAACACTGCATGTTGGTGAAGGGCATATTGAAGAAGGATCAGCCGAGTGGTTCTTGTGGGAGAACAACTCCATTTGGCTCACTAACTTCACACACCATCAGGCTTCCAAGCAGCTCTCAAGGAAACTCAGTTTTCACACTCTATGCTTAGTGCCCTTTGAGTGCATTATCTAGGAATGGACTTGGTAGAGCATCCCACACAAACGAATGCTCCACATGCGGGCTTCACATGCCACCAACTCCACATTCACAGGCAACTTCAGCGCCACAGCCGTTTTCAGATAGCCCTCAATGCAAAGGCTCTAGACGCAAATATTGGTGTGAGAGCTAATTCAATCAAGGAAACACTGCATGTTGGTGAAGGGCATATTGAAGAAGGATCAGCCGAGTGGTTCTTGTGGGAGAACAACTCCATTTGGCTCACTAACTTCACACACCATCAGGCTTCCAAGCAGCTCTCAAGGAAACTCAGTTTTCACACTCTATGCTTAGTGCCCTTTGTATGGCTAGGACTGAAATGAACCTGGTAGAGCAACCCACACAAACGAATGCTCCACATGCGGGTTTCACATGCCACCAACTCCACATTCACAGGCAACTTCAGCGCCACAGCCGTTTTCAGATAGCCCTCAATGCAAAGGCTCTAGACGCAAATATTGGTGTGAGAGCTAATTCAATCAAGAAAACACTGCATGTTGGTGAAGGGCATATTGAAGAAGGATCAGCCGAGTGGTTCTTGTGGGAGAACAACTCCATTTGGCTCACTAACTTCACACACCATCAGGCTTCCAAGCAGCTCTCAAGGAAACTCAGTTTTCACACTCTATGCTTAGTGCCGTTTGAGTGCCTAGGACTGAAATGAAGTTTGGTCAGCATCCCACACAAACGAATGCTCCACATGCGGGTTTCACATGCCACCAACTCCACATTCACAGGCAACTTCAGCGCCACAGCCGTTTTCAGATAGCCCTCAATGCAAAGGCTCTAGATGCAAATATTGGTGTGAGAGCTAATTCAATCAAGGAAACACTGCATGTTGGTGAAGGGCATATTGAAGAAGAATCAGCCGAGTGGTTCTTGTGGGAGAACAACTCCATTTGGCTCACTAACTTCACACACCATCAGGCTTCCAAGCAGCTCTCAAGGAAACTCAGTTTTCACACTCTATGCTTAGTGCCCTTTCTTTGTCTACGACTGAAATGAACCTGGTAGAGCATCCCACACAAACGAATGCTCCACATGCGGGTTTCACATGCCACCAACTCCACATTCACAGGCAACTTCAGCGCCACAGCCGTTTTCAGATAGCCCTCAATGCAAAGGCTCTAGGTGCAAATATTGGTGTGAGAGCTAATTCAATCAAGGAAACACTGCATGTTGGTGAAGGGCATATTGAAGAAGGATCAGCCGAGTGGTTCTTGTGGGAGAACAACTCCATTTGGCTCACTAACTTCACACACCATCAGGCTTCCAAGCAGCTCTCAAGGAAACTCAGTTTTCACACTCTATGCTTAGTGCCCTTTGAGTGCATTATCTAGGAATGAACCTGGTAGAGCATCCCACACAAACGAATGCTCCACATGCGGGTTTCACATGCCACCAACTCCACATTCACAGGCAACTTCAGCGCCACAGCCGTTTTCAGATAGCCCTCAATGCAAAGGCTCTAGACGCAAATATTGGTGTGAGAGCTAATTCAATCAAGGAAACACTGCATGTTGGTGAAGGGCATATTGAAGAAGGATCAGCCGAGTGGTTCTTGTGGGAGAACAACTCCATTTGGCTCACTAACTTCACACACCATCAGGCTTCCAAGCAGCTCTCAAGGAAACTCAGTTTTCACACTCTATGCTTAGTGCCCTTTGTATGGCTAGGACTGAAATGAACCTGGTAGAGCAACCCACACAAACGAATGCTCCACATGCGGGTTTCACATGCCACCAACTCCACATTCACAGGCAACTTCAGCGCCACAGCCGTTTTCAGATAGCCCTCAATGCAAAGGCTCTAGACGCAAATATTGGTGTGAGAGCTAATTCAATCAAGAAAACACTGCATGTTGGTGAAGGGCATATTGAAGAAGGATCAGCCGAGTGGTTCTTGTGGGAGAACAACTCCATTTGGCTCACTAACTTCACACACCATCAGGCTTCCAAGCAGCTCTCAAGGAAACTCAGTTTTCACACTCTATGCTTAGTGCCCTTTGAGTGCATTATCTAGGAATGAACCTGGTAGAGCATCCCACACAAACGAATGCTCCACATGCGGGTTTCACATGCCACCAACTCCACATTCACAGGCAACTTCAGCGCCACAGCCGTTTTCAGATAGCCCTCAATGCAAAGGCTCTAGACGCAAATATTGGTGTGAGAGCTAATTCAATCAAGGAAACACTGCATGTTGGTGAAGGGCATATTGAAGAAGGATCAGCCGAGTGGTTCTTGTGGGAGAACAACTCCATTTGGCTCACTAACTTCACACACCATCAGGCTTCCAAGCAGCTCTCAAGGAAACTCAGTTTTCACACTCTATGCTTAGTGCCCTTTGTATGGCTAGGACTGAAATGAACCTGGTAGAGCAACCCACACAAACGAATGCTCCACATGCGGGTTTCACATGCCACCAACTCCACATTCACAGGCAACTTCAGCGCCACAGCCGTTTTCAGATAGCCCTCAATGCAAAGGCTCTAGACGCAAATATTGGTGTGAGAGCTAATTCAATCAAGAAAACACTGCATGTTGGTGAAGGGCATATTGAAGAAGGATCAGCCGAGTGGTTCTTGTGGGAGAACAACTCCATTTGGCTCACTAACTTCACACACCATCAGGCTTCCAAGCAGCTCTCAAGGAAACTCAGTTTTCACACTCTATGCTTAGTGCCGTTTGAGTGCCTAGGACTGAAATGAAGTTTGGTCAGCATCCCACACAAACGAATGCTCCACATGCGGGTTTCACATGCCACCAACTCCACATTCACAGGCAACTTCAGCGCCACAGCCGTTTTCAGATAGCCCTCAATGCAAAGGCTCTAGATGCAAATATTGGTGTGAGAGCTAATTCAATCAAGGAAACACTGCATGTTGGTGAAGGGCATATTGAAGAAGAATCAGCCGAGTGGTTCTTGTGGGAGAACAACTCCATTTGGCTCACTAACTTCACACACCATCAGGCTTCCAAGCAGCTCTCAAGGAAACTCAGTTTTCACACTCTATGCTTAGTGCCCTTTCTTTGTCTACGACTGAAATGAACCTGGTAGAGCATCCCACACAAACGAATGCTCCACATGCGGGTTTCACATGCCACCAACTCCACATTCACAGGCAACTTCAGCGCCACAGCCGTTTTCAGATAGCCCTCAATGCAAAGGCTCTAGGTGCAAATATTGGTGTGAGAGCTAATTCAATCAAGGAAACACTGCATGTTGGTGAAGGGCATATTGAAGAAGGATCAGCCGAGTGGTTCTTGTGGGAGAACAACTCCATTTGGCTCACTAACTTCACACACCATCAGGCTTCCAAGCAGCTCTCAAGGAAACTCAGTTTTCACACTCTATGCTTAGTGCCCTTTGAGTGCATTATCTAGGAATGAACCTGGTAGAGCATCCCACACAAACGAATGCTCCACATGCGGGTTTCACATGCCACCAACTCCACATTCACAGGCAACTTCAGCGCCACAGCCGTTTTCAGATAGCCCTCAATGCAAAGGCTCTAGACGCAAATATTGGTGTGAGAGCTAATTCAATCAAGGAAACACTGCATGTTGGTGAAGGGCATATTGAAGAAGGATCAGCCGAGTGGTTCTTGTGGGAGAACAACTCCATTTGGCTCACTAACTTCACACACCATCAGGCTTCCAAGCAGCTCTCAAGGAAACTCAGTTTTCACACTCTATGCTTAGTGCCCTTTGTATGGCTAGGACTGAAATGAACCTGGTAGAGCAACCCACACAAACGAATGCTCCACATGCGGGTTTCACATGCCACCAACTCCACATTCACAGGCAACTTCAGCGCCACAGCCGTTTTCAGATAGCCCTCAATGCAAAGGTTCTAGACGCAAATATTGGTGTGAGAGCTAATTCAATCAAGGAAACACTGCATGTTGGTGAAGGGCATATTGAAGAAGGATCAGCCGAGTGGTTCTTGTGGGAGAACAACTCCATTTGGCTCACTAACTTCACACACCATCAGGCTTCCAAGCAGCTCTCAAGGAAACTCAGTTTTCACACTCTATGCTTAGTGCCCTTTGTATGGCTAGGACTGAAATGAACTTGGTAGAGCAACCCACACAAACCAATGCTCCACATGCGGGTTTCACATGCCACCAATTCCACATTCACAGGCAACTTCAGCACCACAGCCGTTTTCAGATAGCCCTCAATGCAAAGGCTCTAGACGCAAATATTGGTGTGAGAGCTAATTCAATCAAGGAAACACTGCATGTTGGTGAAGGGCATATTGAAGAAGGATCAGCCGAGTGGTTCTTGTGGGAGAACAACTCCATTTGGCTCACTAACTTCACACACCATCAGGCTTCCAAGCAGCTCTCAAGGAAACTCAGTTTTCACACTCTATGCTTAGTGCCCTTTGTATGGCTAGGACTGAAATGAACCTGGTAGAGCATCCCACACAAACGAATGCTCCACATGCGTGTTTCACATGCCACCAACTCCACATTCACAGGCAACTTCAGCGCCACAGCCGTTTTCAGATAGCCCTCAATGCAAAGGCTCTAGACGCAAATATTGGTGTGAGAGCTAATTCAATCAAGGAAACACTGCATGTTGGTGAAGGGCATATTGAAGAAGGATCAGCCGAGTGGTTCTTGTGGGAGAACAACTCCATTTGGCTCACTAACTTCACACACCATCAGGCTTCCAAGCAGCTCTCAAGGAAACTCAGTTTTCACACTCTATGCTTAGTGCCGTTTGAGTGCCTAGGACTGAAATGAAGCTTGGTCAGCATCCCACACAAACGAATGCTCCACATGCGGGTTTCACATGCCACCAACTCCACATTCACAGGCAACTTCAGCGCCACAGCCGTTTTCAGATAGCCCTCAATGCAAAGGCTCTAGACGCAAATATTGGTGTGAGAGCTAATTCAATCAAGGAAACACTGCATGTTGGTGAAGGGCATATTGAAGAAGAATCAGCCGAGTGGTTCTTGTGGGAGAACAACTCCATTTGGCTCACTAACTTCACACACCATCAGGCTTCCAAGCAGCTCTCAAGGAAACTCAGTTTTCACACTCTATGCTTAGTGCCCTTTCTTTGTCTACGACTGAAATGAACCTGGTAGAGCATCCCACACAAACGAATGCTCCACATGCGGGTTTCACATGCCACCAACTCCACATTCACAGGCAACTTCAGCGCCACAGCCGTTTTCAGATAGCCCTCAATGCAAAGGCTCTAGACGCAAATATTGGTGTGAGAGCTAATTCAATCAAGGAAACACTGCATGTTGGTGAAGGGCATATTGAAGAAGGATCAGCCGAGTGGTTCTTGTGGGAGAACAACTCCATTTGGCTCACTAACTTCACACACCATCAGGCTTCCAAGGAGCTCTCAAGGAAACTCAGTTTTCACACTCTATGCTTAGTGCCCTTTGAGTGCATTATCTAGGAATGAACCTGGTAGAGCATCCCACACAAACGAATGCTCCACATGCGGGTTTCACATGCCACCAACTCCACATTCACAGGCAACTTCAGCGCCACAGCCGTTTTCAGATAGCCCTCAATGCAAAGGCTCTAGACGCAAATATTGGTGTGAGAGCTAATTCAATCAAGGAAACACTGCATGTTGGTGAAGGGCATATTGAAGAAGGATCAGCCGAGTGGTTCTTGTGGGAGAACAACTCCATTTGGCTCACTAACGTCACACACCATCAGGCTTCCAAGCAGCTCTCAAGGAAACTCAGTTTTCACACTCTATGCTTAGTGCCCTTTGAGTGCATTATCTAGGAATGAACCTGGTAGAGCATCCCACACAAACGAATGCTCCACATGCGGGTTTCACATGCCACCAACTCCACATTCACAGGCAACTTCAGCGCCACAGCCGTTTTCAGATAGCCCTCAATGCAAAGGCTCTAGACGCAAATATTGGTGTGAGAGCTAATTCAATCAAGGAAACACTGCATGTTGGTGAAGGGCATATTGAAGAAGAATCAGCCGAGTGGTTCTTGTGGGAGAACAACTCCATTTGGCTCACTAACTTCACATACCATCAGGCTTCCAAGCAGCTCTCAAGGAAACTCAGTTTTCACACTCTATGCTTAGTGCTCTTTGTGTGCGTAGGACTGAAATGAAGCTTGGTCAGCATCCCACACAAACGAATGCTCCACATGCGGGTTTCACATGCCACCAACTCCACATTCACAGGCAACTTCAGCGCCACTGCCGTTTTCAGATAGCCCTCAATGCAAAGGCTCTAGACGCAAATATTGGTGTGAGAGCTAATTCAATCAAGGAAACACTGCATGTTGGTGAAGGGCATATTGAAGAAGGATCAGCCGAGTGGTTCTTGTGGGAGAACAACTCCATTTGGCTCACTAACTTCACACACCATCAGGCTTCCAAGCAGCTCTCAAGGAAACTCAGTTTTCACACTCTATGCTTAGTGCCCTTTGAGTGCATTATCTAGGAATGAACCTGGTAGAGCATCCCACACAAACGAATGCTCCACATGCGGGTTTCACATGCCACCAACTCCACATTCACAGGCAACTTCAGCGCCACAGCCGTTTTCAGATAGCCCTCAAAGCAAAGGCTCTAGACGCAAATATTGGTGTGAGAGCTAATTCAATCAAGGAAACACTGCATGTTGGTGAAGGGCATATTGAAGAAGGATCAGCCGAGTGGTTCTTGTGGGAGAACAACTCCATTTGGCTCACTAACGTCACACACCATCAGGCTTCCAAGCAGCTCTCAAGGAAACTCAGTTTTCACACTCCATGCTTAGTGCCCTTTGAGTGCCTAGGACTGAAATGAAGCTTGGAGAGCATCCCACATATACGAATGCTCCACATGCGGGTTTCACATGCCACCAACTCCACATTCACAGGCAACTTCAGCGCCACAGCCGTTTTCAGATAGCCCTCAATGCAAAGGCTCTAGACGCAAATATTGGTGTGAGAGCTAATTCAATCAAGGAAACACTGCATGTTGGTGAAGGGCATATTGAAGAAGGATCAGCCGAGTGGTTCTTGTGGGAGAACAACTCCATTTGGCTCACTAACTTCACACACCATCAGGCTTCCAAGCAGCTCTCAAGGAAACTCAGTTTTCACACTCTATGCTTACTGCCCTTTGTATGGCTAGGACTGAAATGAACCTGGTAGAGCAACCCACACAAACGAATGCTCCACATGCGGGTTTCACATGCCACCAACTCCACATTCACAGGCAACTTCAGCGCCACAGCCGTTTTCAGATAGCCCTCAATGCAAAGGCTCTAGACGCAAATATTGGTGTGAGAGCTAATTCAATCAAGGAAACACTGCATGTTGGTGAAGGGCATATTGAAGAAGGATCAGCCGAGTGGTTCTTGTGGGAGAACAACTCCATTTGGCTCACTAACTTCACACACCATCAGGCTTCCAAGCAGCTCTCAAGGAAACTCAGTTTTCACACTCTATGCTTACTGCCCTTTGTATGGCTAGGACTGAAATGAACCTGGTAGAGCATCCCACACAAACGAATGCTCCACATGCGTGTTTCACATGCCACCAACTCCACATTCACAGGCAACTTCAGCGCCACAGCCGTTTTCAGATAGCCCTCAATGCAAAGGCTCTAGACGCAAATATTGGTGTGAGAGCTAATTCAATCAAGGAAACACTGCATGTTGGTGAAGGGCATATTGAAGAAGGATCAGCCGAGTGGTTCTTGTGGGAGAACAACTCCATTTGGCTCACTAACTTCATACACCATCAGGCTTCCAAGCAGCTCTCAAGGAAACTCAGTTTTCACACTCTATGCTTAGTGCCCTTTGTATGGCTAGGACTGAAATGAACCTGGTAGAGCAACCCACACAAACGAATGCTCCACATGCGGGTTTCACATGCCACCAACTCCACATTCACAGGCAACTTCAGCGCCACAGCCGTTTTCAGATAGCCCTCAATGCAAAGGCTCTAGACGCAAATATTGGTGTGAGAGCTAATTCAATCAAGGAAACACTGCATGTTGGTGAAGGGCATATTGAAGAAGGATCAGCCGAGTGGTTCTTGTGGGAGAACAACTCCATTTGGCTCACTAACTTCACACACCATCAGGCTTCCAAGCAGCTCTCAAGGAAACTCAGTTTTCACACTCTATACTTAGTGCCCTTTGTATGGCTAGCACTGAAATGAACCTGGTAGAGCAACCCACACAAACGAATGCTCCACATGCGGGTTTCACATGCCACCAACTCCACATTCACAGGCAACTTCAGCGCCACAGCCGTTTTCAGATAGCCCTCAATGCAAAGGCTCTAGACGCAAATATTGGTGTGAGAGCTAATTCAATCAAGGAAACACTGCATGTTGGTGAAGGGCATATTGAAGAAGGATCAGCCGAGTGGTTCTTGTGGGAGAACAACTCCATTTGGCTCACTAACTTCACACACCATCAGGCTTCCAAGCAGCTCTCAAGGAAACTCAGTTTTCACACTCTATGCTTAGTGCCCTTTGTAGGGCTAGGACTGAAATGAACCTGGTAGAGCATCCCACACAAACGAATGCTCCACATGCGGGTTTCACATGCCACCAACTCCACATTCACAGGCAACTTCAGCGCCACAGCCGTTTTCAGATAGCCCTCAAAGCAAAGGCTCTAGACGCAAATATTGGTGTGAGAGCTAATTCAATCAAGGAAACACTGCATGTTGGTGAAGGGCATATTGAAGAAGGATCAGCCGAGTGGTTCTTGTGGGAGAACAACTCCATTTGGCTCACTAACGTCACACACCATCAGGCTTCCAAGCAGCTCTCAAGGAAACTCAGTTTTCACACTCTATGTTTAGTGCCCTTTGAATGCATTATCTAGGAATGAACCTGGTAGAGCATCCCACACAAACGAATGCTCCACATGCGGGTTTCACATGCCACCAACTCCACATTCACAGGCAACTTCAGCGCCACAGCCATTTTCAGATAGCCCTCAATGCAAAGGCTCTAGACGCAAATATTGGTGTGAGAGCTAATTCAATCAAGGAAACACTGCATGTTGGTGAAGGGCATATTGAAGAAGGATCAGCCGAGTGGTTCTTGTGGGAGAACAACTCCATTTGGCTCACTAACGTCACACACCATCAGGCTTCCAAGCAGCTCTCAAGGAAACTCAGTTTTCACACTCTATGCTTAGTGCCCTTTGAGTGCCTAGGACTGAAATGAAGCTTGGAGAGCATCCCACATAAACGAATGCTCCACATGCGGGTTTCACATGCCACCAACTCCACATTCACAAGCAACTTCAGCGCCACAGCCGTTTTCAGATAGCCCTCAATGCAAAGGCTCTAGACGCAAATATTGGTGTGAGAGCTAATTCAATCAAGGAAACACTGCATGTTGGTGAAGGGCATATTGAAGAAGGATCAGCCGAGTGGTTCTTGTGGGAGAACAACTACATTTGGCTCACTAACTTCACACACCATCAGGCTTCCAAGCAGCTCTCAAGGAAACTCAGTTTTCACACTGTATGCTTAGTGCCCTTTGAGTGCCTAGGACTGAAATGAATTTTGGTCAGCATCCCACACAAACGAATGCTCCACATGCGGGTTTCACATGCCACCAACTCCACATTCACAGGCAACTTCAGCGCCACAGCCGTTTTCAGATAGCCCTCAATGCAAAGGCTCTAGACGCAAATATTGGTGTGAGAGCTAATTCAATCAAGGTAACACTGCATGTTGGTGAAGGGCATATTGAAGAAGGATCAGCCGAGTGGTTCTTGTGGGAGAACAACTCCATTTGGCTCACTAACTTCACACACCATCAGGCTTCCAAGCAGCTCTCAAGGAAACTCAGTTTTCACACTCTATGCTTAGTGCCCTTTGAGTGCATTATCTAGGAATGAACCGAGTAGAGCATCCCACACAAACGAATGCTCCACATGCGGGTTTCACATGCCACCAACTCCACATTCACAGGCAACTTCAGCGCCACAGCCGTTTTCAGATAGCCCTCAATGCAAAGGCTCTAGACGCAAATATTGGTGTGAGAGCTAATTCAATCAAGGAAACACTGCATGTTGGTGAAGGGCATATTGAAGAAGGATCAGCCGAGTGGTTCTTGTGGGAGAACAACTCCATTTGGCTCACTAACTTCACACACCATCAGGCTTCCAAGCAGCTCTCAAGGAAACTCAGTTTTCACACTCTATGCTTAGTGCCCTTTGAGTGCATTATCTAGGAATGAACCTGGTAGAGCATCCCACACAAACGAATGCTCCACATGCGGGTTTCACATGCCACCAACTCCACATTCACAGGCAACTTCAGCGCCACAGCCGTTTTCAGATAGCCCTCAATTCAAAGGTTCTAGACGCAAATATTGGTGTGAGAGCTAATTCAATCAAGGAAACACTGCATGTTGGTGAAGGGCATATTGAAGAAGGATCAGCCGAGTGGTTCTTGTGGGAGAACAACTCCATTTGGCTCACTAACTTCACACACCATCAGGCTTCCAAGCAGCTCTCAAGGAAACTCAGTTTTCACACTCTATGCTTAGTGCTCTTAGTGTGCCTAGGCCTGAAATGAAGCTTGGTCAGCATCCCACACAAACGAATGCTCCACATGCGGGTTTCACATGCCAACCAACTCCACATTCACAGGCAACTTCAGCGCCACAGCCGTTTTCAGATAGCCCTCAATGCAAAGGCTCTAGACGCAAATATTGGTGTGAGAGCTAATTCAATCAAGGAAACACTGCATGTTGGTGAAGGGCATATTGAAGAAGGATCAGCCGAGTGGTTCTTGTGGGAGAACAACTCCATTTGGCTCACTAACTAAACACACCATCAGGCTTCCAAGCAGCTCTCAAGGAAACTCAGTTTTCACACTCTATGCTTAGTGCCCTTTGAGTGCATTATCTAGGAATGAACCTGGTAGAGCATCCCACACAAACGAATGCTCCACATGCGGGTTTCACATGCCACCAACTCCACATTCACAGGCAACTTCAGCGCCACAGCCGTTTTCAGATAGCCCTCAAAACAAAGGCTCTAGACGCAAATATTGGTGTGAGAGCTGATTCAATCAAGGAAACACTGCATGTTGGTGAAGGGCATATTGAAGAAGGATCAGCCGAGAGGTTCTTGTGGGAGAACAACTCCATTTGGCTCACTAACTTCACACACCATCAGGCTTCCAAGCAGCTCTCAAGGAAACTCAGTTTTCACACTCTATGCTTAGTGCCCTTTGAGTGCATTATCTAGGAATGAACCTGGTAGAGCATCCCACAGAAACGAATGCTCCACATGCGGGTTTCACATGCCACCAACTCCACATTCACAGGCAACTTCAGCGCCACAGCCGTTTTCAGATAGCCCTCAATGCAAAGGCTCTAGACGCAAATATTGGTGTGAGAGCTAATTCAATCAAGGAAACACTGCATGTTGGTGAAGGGCATATTGAAGAAGGATCAGCCGAGTGGTTCTTGTGGGAGAACAACTCCATTTGGCTCACTAACTTCACACACCATCAGGCTTCCAAGCAGCTCTCAAGGAAACTCAGTTTTCACACTCTATGCTTAGTGCCCTTTGAGTGCATTATCTAGGAATGAACCTGGTAGAGCATCCCACACAAACGAATGCTCCACACGCGGGTTTCACATGCCACCAACTCCACATTCACAGGCAACTTCAGCGCCACAGCCGTTTTCAGATAGCCCTCAATGCAAAGGTTCTAGACGCAAATATTGGTGTGAGAGCTAATTCAATCAAGGAAACACTGCATGTTGGTGAAGGGCATATTGAAGAAGGATCAGCCCAGTGGTTCTTGTGGGAGAACAACTCCATTTGGCTCACTAACTTCACACACCATCAGGCTTCCAAGCAGCTCTCAAGGAAACTCAGTTTTCACACTCTATGCTTACTGCTTTTAGTGTGCCTAGGCCTGAAATGAAGCTTGGTCAGCATCCCACACAAACGAATGCTCCACATGCGGGTTTCACATGCCACCAACTCCACATTCACAGGCAACTTCAGCGCCACAGCCGTTTTCAGATAGCCCTCAATGCAAAGGCTCTAGACGCATATATTGGTGTGAGAGCTAATTCAATCAAGGAAACACTGCATGTTGGTGAAGGGCATATTTAAGAAGGATCAGCCCAGTGGTTCTTGTGGGAGAACAACTCCATTTGGCTGACTAACTTCACACACCATCAGGCTTCCAAGCAGCTCTCAAGGAAACTCAGTTTTCACACTGTATGCTTAGTGCCCTTTGAGTGCCTAGGACTGAAATGAATTTTGGTCAGCATCCCACACAAACGAATGCTCCACATGCGGGTTTCACATGCCACCAACTCCACATTCACAGGCAACTTCAGCGCCACAGCCGTTTTCAGATAGCCCTCAATGCAAAGGCTCTAGACGCAAATATTGGTGTGAGAGCTAATTCAATCAAGGAAACACTGCATGTTGGTGAAGGGCATATTGAAGAAGGATCAGCCGAGTGGTTCTTGTGGGAGAACAACTCCATTTGGCTCACTAACTTCACACACCATCAGGCTTCCAAGCAGCTCTCAAGGAAACTCAGTTTTCACACTCTATGCTTAGTGCCCTTTGAGTGCATTATCTAGGAATGAACCGAGTAGAGCATCCCACACAAACGAATGCTCCACATGCGGGTTTCACATGCCACCAACTCCACATTCACAGGCAACTTCAGCGCCACAGCCGTTTTCAGATAGCCCTCAATGCAAAGGCTCTAGACGCAAATATTGGTGTGAGAGCTAATTCAATCAAGGAAACACTGCATGTTGGTGAAGGGCATATTGAAGAAGGATCAGCCGAGTGGTTCTTGTGGGAGAACAACTCCATTTGGCTCACTAACTTCACACACCATCAGGCTTCCAAGCAGCTCTCAAGGAAACTCAGTTTTCACACTCTATGCTTAGTGCCCTTTGAGTGCATTATCTAGGAATGAACCTGGTAGAGCATCCCACACAAACGAATGCTCCACATGCGGGTTTCACATGCCACCAACTCCACATTCACAGGCAACTTCAGCGCCACAGCCGTTTTCAGATAGCCCTCAATTCAAAGGTTCTAGACGCAAATATTGGTGTGAGAGCTAATTCAATCAAGGAAACACTGCATGTTGGTGAAGGGCATATTGAAGAAGGATCAGCCGAGTGGTTCTTGTGGGAGAACAACTCCATTTGGCTCACTAACTTCACACACCATCAGGCTTCCAAGCAGCTCTCAAGGAAACTCAGTTTTCACACTCTATGCTTAGTGCTCTTAGTGTGCCTAGGACTGAAATGAACCTGGTAGAGCATTCCACACAAACGAATGCTCCACATGCGGGTTTCACATGCCACCAACTCCACATTCACAGGCAACTTCAGCGCCACAGCCGTTTTCAGATAGCCCTCAATGCAAAGGCTCTAGACGCAAATATTGGTGTGAGAGCTAATTCAATCAAGGAAACACTGCATGTTGGTGAAGGGCATATTGAAGAAGGATCAGCCGAGTGGTTCTTGTGGGAGAACAACTCCATTTGGCTCACTAACGTCACACACCATCAGGCTTCCAAGCAGCTCTCAAGGAAACTCAGTTTTCACACTCTATGCTTAGTGCCCTTTGAGTGAATTATCTAGGAATGAACCTGGTAGAGCATCCCACACAAACGAATGCTCCACATGCGGGTTTCACATGCCACCAACTCCACATTCACAGGCAACTTCAGCGCCACAGCCGTTTTCAGATAGCCCTCAAAACAAAGGCTCTAGACGCAAATATTGGTGTGAGAGCTGATTCAATCAAGGAAACACTGCATGTTGGTGAAGGGCATATTGAAGAAGGATCAGCCGAGAGGTTCTTGTGGGAGAACAACTCCATTTGGCTCACTAACTTCACACACCATCAGGCTTCCAAGCAGCTCTCAAGGAAACTCAGTTTTCACACTCTATGCTTAGTGCCCTTTGTGTGCATTATCTAAGAATGAACCTGGTAGAGCATCCCACAGAAACGAATGCTCCACATGCGGGTTTCACATGCCACCAACTCCACATTCACAGGCAACTTCAGCGCCACAGCCGTTTTCAGATAGCCCTCAATGCAAAGGCTCTAGACGCAAATATTGGTGTGAGAGCTAATTCAATCAAGGAAACACTGCATGTTGGTGAAGGGCATATTGAAGAAGGATCAGCCGAGTGGTTCTTGTGGGAGAACAACTCCATTTGGCTCACTAACTTCACACACCATCAGGCTTCCAAGCAGCTCTCAAGGAAACTCAGTTTTCACACTCTATGCTTAGTGCCCTTTGAGTGCATTATCTAGGAATGAACCTGGTAGAGCATCCCACACAAACGAATGCTCCACACGCGGGTTTCACATGCCACCAACTCCACATTCACAGGCAACTTCAGCGCCACAGCCGTTTTCAGATAGCCCTCAATGCAAAGGTTCTAGACGCAAATATTGGTGTGAGAGCTAATTCAATCAAGGAAACACTGCATGTTGGTGAAGGGCATATTGAAGAAGGATCAGCCCAGTGGTTCTTGTGGGAGAACAACTCCATTTGGCTCACTAACTTCACACACCATCAGGCTTCCAAGCAGCTCTCAAGGAAACTCAGTTTTCACACTCTATGCTTAGTGCTTTTAGTGTGCCTAGGCCTGAAATGAAGCTTGGTCAGCATCCCACACAAACGAATGCTCCACATGCGGGTTTCACATGCCACCAACTCCACATTCACAGGCAACTTCAGCGCCACAGCCGTTTTCAGATAGCCCTCAATGCAAAGGCTCTAGACGCATATATTGGTGTGAGAGCTAATTCAATCAAGGAAACACTGCATGTTGGTGAAGGGCATATTGAAGAAGGATCAGCCGAGTGGTTCTTGTGGGAGAACAACTCCATTTGGCTCACTAACGTCACACACCATCAGGCTTCCAAGCAGCTCTTAAGGAAACTCAGTTTTCACACTCTATGCTTAGTGCCCTTTGAGTGAATTATCTAGGAATGAACCTGGTAGAGCATCCCACACAAACGAATGCTCCACATGCGGGTTTCACATGCCACCAACTCCACATTCACAGGCAACTTCAGCGCCACAGCCGTTTTCAGATAGCCCTCAATGCAAAGGCTCTAGACGCAAATATTGGTGTGAGAGCTAATTCAATCAAGGAAACACTGCATGTTGGTGAAGGGCATATTGAAGAAGGATCAGCCGAGTGGTTCTTGTGGGAGAACAACTCCATTTGGCTCACTAACTTCACACACCATCAGGCTTCCAAGCAGCTCTCAAGGAAACTCAGTTTTCACACTCTATGCTTAGTGCCCTTTGAGTGCATTATCTAGGAATGAACCTGGTAGAGCATCCCACACAAACGAATGCTCCACATGCGGGTTTCACATGCCACCAACTCCACATTCACAGGCAACTTCAGCGCCACAGCCGTTTTCAGATAGCCCTCAATGCAAAGGTTCTAGACGCAAATATTGGTGTGAGAGCTAATTCAATCAAGGAAACACTGCATGTTGGTGAAGGGCATATTGAAGAAGGATCAGCCCAGTGGTTCTTGTGGGAGAACAACTCCATTTGGCTCACTAACTTCACACACCATCAGGCTTCCAAGCAGCTCTCAAGGAAACTCAGTTTTCACACTCTATGCTTAGTGCTTTTAGTGTGCCTAGGCCTGAAATGAAGCTTGGTCAGCATCCCACACAAACGAATGCTCCACATGCGGGTTTCACATGCCACCAACTCCACATTCACAGGCAACTTCAGCGCCACAGCCGTTTTCAGATAGCCCTCAATGCAAAGGCTCTAGACGCATATATTGGTGTGAGAGCTAATTCAATCAAGGAAACACTGCATGTTGGTGAAGGGCATATTGAAGAAGGATCAGCCGAGTGGTTCTTGTGGGAGAACAACTCCATTTGGCTCACTAACGTCACACACCATCAGGCTTCCAAGCAGCTCTCAAGGAAACTCAGTTTTCACACTCTATGCTTAGTGCCCTTTGAGTGAATTATCTAGGAATGAACCTGGTAGAGCATCCCACACAAACGAATGCTCCACATGCGGGTTTCACATGCCACCAACTCCACATTCACAGGCAACTTCAGCGCCACAGCCGTTTTCAGATAGCCCTCAATGCAAAGGCTCTAGACGCAAATATTGGTGTGAGAGCTGATTCAATCAAGGAAACACTGCATGTTGGTGAAGGGCATATTGAAGAAGGATCAGCCGAGAGGTTCTTGTGGGAGAACAACTCCATTTGGCTCACTAACTTCACACACCATCAGGCTTCCAAGCAGCTCTCAAGGAAACTCAGTTTTCACACTCTATGCTTAGTGCCCTTTGAGTGCATTATCTAGGAATGAACCTGGTAGAGCATCCCACAGAAACGAATGCTCCACATGCGGGTTTCACATGCCACCAACTCCACATTCACAGGCAACTTCAGCGCCACAGCCGTTTTCAGATAGCCCTCAATGCAAAGGTTCTAGACGCAAATATTGGTGTGAGAGCTAATTCAATCAAGGAAACACTGCATGTTGGTGAAGGGCATATTGAAGAAGGATCAGCCGAGTGGTTCTTGTGGGAGAACAACTCCATTTGGCTCACTAACTTCACACACCATCAGGCTTCCAAGCAGCTCTCAAGGAAACTCAGTTTTCACACTCTATGCTTAGTGCTCTTAGTGTGCCTAGGCCTGAAATGAAGCTTGGTCAGCATCCCACACAAACGAATGCTCCACATGCAGGTTTCACATGCCACCAACTCCACATTCACAGGCAACTTCAGCGCCACAGCCGTTTTCAGATAGCCCTCAATGCAAAGGCTGTAGACGCATATATTGGTGTGAGAGCTAATTCAATCAAGGAAACACTGCATGTTGGTGAAGGGCATATTGAAGAAGGATCAGCCGAGTGGTTCTTGTGGGAGAACAACTCCATTTGGCTCACTAACGTCACACACCATCAGGCTTCCAAGCAGCTCTCAAGGAAACTCAGTTTTCACACTCTATGCTTAGTGCCCTTTGAGTGAATTATCTAGGAATGAACCTGGTAGAGCATCCCACACAAACGAATGCTCCACATGCGGGTTTCACATGCCACCAACTCCACATTCACAGGCAACTTCAGCGCCACAGCCGTTTTCAGATAGCCCTCAATGCAAAGGCTCTAGACGCAAATATTGGTGTGAGAGCTGATTCAATCAAGGAAACACTGCATGTTGGTGAAGGGCATATTGAAGAAGGATCAGCCGAGAGGTTCTTGTGGGAGAACAACTCCATTTGGCTCACTAACTTCACACACCATCAGGCTTCCAAGCAGCTCTCAAGGAAACTCAGTTTTCACACTCTATGCTTAGTGCCCTTTGAGTGCATTATCTAGGAATGAACCTGGTAGAGCATCCCACAGAAACGAATGCTCCACATGCGGGTTTCACATGCCACCAACTCCACATTCACAGGCAACTTCAGCGCCACAGCCGTTTTCAGATAGCCCTCAATGCAAAGGCTCTAGACGCAAATATTGGTGTGAGAGCTAATTCAATCAAGGAAACACTGCATGTTGGTGAAGGGCATATTGAAGAAGGATCAGCCGAGTGGTTCTTGTGGGAGAACAACTCCATTTGGCTCACTAACTTCACACACCATCAGGCTTCCAAGCAGCTCTCAAGGAAACTCAGTTTTCACACTCTATGCTTAGTGCCCTTTGAGTGCATTATCTAGGAATGAACCTGGGAGAGCATCCCACACAAACGAATGCTCCACATGCGGGTTTCACATGCCACCAACTCCACATTCACAGGCAACTTCAGCGCCACAGCCGTTTTCAGATAGCCCTCAATGCAAAGGTTCTAGACGCAAATATTGGTGTGAGAGCTAATTCAATCAAGGAAACACTGCATGTTGGTGAAGGGCATATTGAAGAAGGATCAGCCCAGTGGTTCTTGTGGGAGAACAACTCCATTTGGCTCACTAACTTCACACACCATCAGGCTTCCAAGCAGCTCTCAAGGAAACTCAGTTTTCACACTCTATGCTTAGTGCTTTTAGTGTGCCTAGGCCTGAAATGAAGCTTGGTCAGCATCCCACACAAACGAATGCTCCACATGCGGGTTTCACATGCCACCAACTCCACATTCACAGGCAACTTCAGCGCCACAGCCGTTTTCAGATAGCCCTCAATGCAAAGGCTCTAGACGCAAATATTGGTGTGAGAGCTAATTCAATCAAGGAAACACTGCATGTTGGTGAAGGGCATATTGAAGAAGGATCAGCCGAGTGGTTCTTGTGGGAGAACAACTCCATTTGGCTCACTAACTTCACACACCATCAGGCTTCCAAGCAGCTCTCAAGGAAACTCAGTTTTCACACTCTATGCTTAGTGCCCTTTGTATGGCTAGCACTGAAATGAACCTGGTAGAGCAACCCACACAAACGAATGCTCCACATGCGGGTTTCACATGCCACCAACTCCACATTCACAGGCAACTTCAGCGCCACAGCCGTTTTCAGATAGCCCTCAATGCAAAGGCTCTAGACGCAAATATTGGTGTGAGAGCTAATTCAATCAAGGAAACACTGCATGTTGGTGAAGGGCATATTGAAGAAGGATCAGCCGAGTGGTTCTTGTGGGAGAACAACTCCATTTGGCTCACTAACTTCACACACCATCAGGCTTCCAAGCAGCTCTCAAGGAAACTCAGTTTTCACACTCTATGCTTAGTGCCCTTTGTAGGGCTAGGACTGAAATGAACCTGGTAGAGCATCCCACACAAACGAATGCTCCACATGCGGGTTTCACATGCCACCAACTCCACATTCACAGGCAACTTCAGCGCCACAGCCGTTTTCAGATAGCCCTCAATGCAAAGGCTCTAGACGCAAATATTGGTGTGAGAGCTAATTCAATCAAGGAAACACTGCATGTTGGTGAAGGGCATATTGAAGAAGGATCAGCCGAGTGGTTCTTCTGGGAGAACAACTCCATTTGGCTCACTAACTTCACACACCACCAGGCTTCCAAGCAGCTCTCAAGGAAACTCAGTTTTCACACTCTATGTTTAGTGCCCTTTGAATGCATTATCTAGGAATGAACCTGGTAGAGCATCCCACACAAACGAATGCTCCACATGCGGGTTTCACATGCCACCAACTCCACATTCACAGGCAACTTCAGCGCCACAGCCGTTTTCAGATAGCCCTCAATGCAAAGGCTCTAGACGCAAATATTGGTGTGAGAGCTAATTCAATCAAGGAAACACTGCATGTTGGTGAAGGGCATATTGAAGAAGGATCAGCCGAGTGGTTCTTGTGGGAGAACAACTCCATTTGGCTCACTAACTTCACACACCATCAGGCTTCCAAGCAGCTCTCAAGGAAACTCAGTTTTCACACTCTATGCTTAGTGCCTTTTGAGTGCATTATCTAGGAATGAACCTGGTAGAGCATCCCACACAAACGAATGCTCCACATGCGGGTTTCACATGCCACCAACTCCACATTCACAGGCAACTTCAGCGCCACAGCCGTTTTCAGATAGCCCTCAATGCAAAGGCTCTAGACGCAAATATTGGTGTGAGAGCTAATTCAATCAAGGAAACACTGCATGTTGGTGAAGGGCATATTGAAGAAGGATCAGCCGAGTGGTTCTTGTGGGAGAACAACTCCATTTGGCTCACTAACTTCACACACCATCAGGCTTCCAAGCAGCTCTCAAGGAAACTCAGTTTTCACACTCTATGCTTAGTGCTCTTAGTGTGCCTAGGCCTGAAATGAAGCTTGGTCAGCATCCCACACAAACGAATGCTCCACATGCGGGTTTCACATGCCACCAACTCCACATTCACAGGCAACTTCAGCGCCACAGCCGTTTTCAGATAGCCCTCAATGCAAAGGCTCTAGACGCATATATTGGTGTGAGAGCTAATTCAATCAAGGAAACACTGCATGTTGGTGAAGGGCATATTGAAGAAGGATCAGCCGAGTGGTTCTTGTGGGAGAACAACTCCATTTGGCTCACTAACGTCACACACCATCAGGCTTCCAAGCAGCTCTCAAGGAAACTCAGTTTTCACACTCTATGCTTAGTGCCCTTTGAGTGAATTATCTAGGAATGAACCTGGTAGAGCATCCCACACAAACGAATGCTCCACATGCGGGTTTCACATGCCACCAACTCCACATTCACAGGCAACTTCAGCGCCACAGCCGTTTTCAGATAGCCCTCAATGCAAAGGCTCTAGACGCAAATATTGGTGTGAGAGCTGATTCAATCAAGGAAACACTGCATGTTGGTGAAGGGCATATTGAAGAAGGATCAGCCGAGAGGTTCTTGTGGGAGAACAACTCCATTTGGCTCACTAACTTCACACACCATCAGGCTTCCAAGCAGCTCTCAAGGAAACTCAGTTTTCACACTCTATGCTTAGTGCCCTTTGAGTGCATTATCTAGGAATGAACCTGGTAGAGCATCCCACAGAAACGAATGCTCCACATGCGGGTTTCACATGCCACCAACTCCACATTCACAGGCAACTTCAGCGCCACAGCCGTTTTCAGATAGCCCTCAATGCAAAGGCTCTAGACGCAAATATTGGTGTGAGAGCTGATTCAATCAAGGAAACACTGCATGTTGGTGAAGGGCATATTGAAGAAGGATCAGCCGAGAGGTTCTTGTGGGAGAACAACTCCATTTGGCTCACTAACTTCACACACCATCAGGCTTCCAAGCAGCTCTCAAGGAAACTCAGTTTTCACACTCTATGCTTAGTGCCCTTTGAGTGCATTATCTAGGAATGAACCTGGTAGAGCATCCCACAGAAACGAATGCTCCACATGCGGGTTTCACATGCCACCAACTCCACATTCACAGGCAACTTCAGCGCCACAGCCGTTTTCAGATAGCCCTCAATGCAAAGGTTCTAGACGCAAATATTGGTGTGAGAGCTAATTCAATCAAGGAAACACTGCATGTTGGTGAAGGGCATATTGAAGAAGGATCAGCCGAGTGGTTCTTGTGGGAGAACAACTCCATTTGGCTCACTAACTTCACACACCATCAGGCTTCCAAGCAGCTCTCAAGGAAACTCAGTTTTCACACTCTATGCTTAGTGCTCTTAGTGTGCCTAGGCCTGAAATGAAGCTTGGTCAGCATCCCACACAAACGAATGCTCCACATGCAGGTTTCACATGCCACCAACTCCACATTCACAGGCAACTTCAGCGCCACAGCCGTTTTCAGATAGCCCTCAATGCAAAGGCTGTAGACGCATATATTGGTGTGAGAGCTAATTCAATCAAGGAAACACTGCATGTTGGTGAAGGGCATATTGAAGAAGGATCAGCCGAGTGGTTCTTGTGGGAGAACAACTCCATTTGGCTCACTAACGTCACACACCATCAGGCTTCCAAGCAGCTCTCAAGGAAACTCAGTTTTCACACTCTATGCTTAGTGCCCTTTGAGTGAATTATCTAGGAATGAACCTGGTAGAGCATCCCACACAAACGAATGCTCCACATGCGGGTTTCACATGCCACCAACTCCACATTCACAGGCAACTTCAGCGCCACAGCCGTTTTCAGATAGCCCTCAATGCAAAGGCTCTAGACGCAAATATTGGTGTGAGAGCTGATTCAATCAAGGAAACACTGCATGTTGGTGAAGGGCATATTGAAGAAGGATCAGCCGAGAGGTTCTTGTGGGAGAACAACTCCATTTGGCTCACTAACTTCACACACCATCAGGCTTCCAAGCAGCTCTCAAGGAAACTCAGTTTTCACACTCTATGCTTAGTGCCCTTTGAGTGCATTATCTAGGAATGAACCTGGTAGAGCATCCCACAGAAACGAATGCTCCACATGCGGGTTTCACATGCCACCAACTCCACATTCACAGGCAACTTCAGCGCCACAGCCGTTTTCAGATAGCCCTCAATGCAAAGGCTCTAGACGCAAATATTGGTGTGAGAGCTAATTCAATCAAGGAAACACTGCATGTTGGTGAAGGGCATATTGAAGAAGGATCAGCCGAGTGGTTCTTGTGGGAGAACAACTCCATTTGGCTCACTAACTTCACACACCATCAGGCTTCCAAGCAGCTCTCAAGGAAACTCAGTTTTCACACTCTATGCTTAGTGCCCTTTGAGTGCATTATCTAGGAATGAACCTGGTAGAGCATCCCACACAAACGAATGCTCCACATGCGGGTTTCACATGCCACCAACTCCACATTCACAGGCAACTTCAGCGCCACAGCCGTTTTCAGATAGCCCTCAATGCAAAGGTTCTAGACGCAAATATTGGTGTGAGAGCTAATTCAATCAAGGAAACACTGCATGTTGGTGAAGGGCATATTGAAGAAGGATCAGCCCAGTGGTTCTTGTGGGAGAACAACTCCATTTGGCTCACTAACTTCACACACCATCAGGCTTCCAAGCAGCTCTCAAGGAAACTCAGTTTTCACACTCTATGCTTAGTGCTTTTAGTGTGCCTAGGCCTGAAATGAAGCTTGGTCAGCATCCCACACAAACGAATGCTCCACATGCGGGTTTCACATGCCACCAACTCCACATTCACAGGCAACTTCAGCGCCACAGCCGTTTTCAGATAGCCCTCAATGCAAAGGCTCTAGACGCAAATATTGGTGTGAGAGCTAATTCAATCAAGGAAACACTGCATGTTGGTGAAGGGCATATTGAAGAAGGATCAGCCGAGTGGTTCTTGTGGGAGAACAACTCCATTTGGCTCACTAACTTCACACACCATCAGGCTTCCAAGCAGCTCTCAAGGAAACTCAGTTTTCACACTCTATGCTTAGTGCCCTTTGTATGGCTAGCACTGAAATGAACCTGGTATAGCAACCCACACAAACGAATGCTCCACATGCGGGTTTCACATGCCACCAACTCCACATTCACAGGCAACTTCAGCGCCACAGCCGTTTTCAGATAGCCCTCAATGCAAAGGCTCTAGACGCAAATATTGGTGTGAGAGCTAATTCAATCAAGGAAACACTGCATGTTGGTGAAGGGCATATTGAAGAAGGATCAGCCGAGTGGTTCTTGTGGGAGAACAACTCCATTTGGCTCACTAACTTCACACACCATCAGGCTTCCAAGCAGCTCTCAAGGAAACTCAGTTTTCACACTCTATGCTTAGTGCCCTTTGTAGGGCTAGGACTGAAATGAACCTGGTAGAGCATCCCACACAAACGAATGCTCCACATGCGGGTTTCACATGCCACCAACTCCACATTCACAGGCAACTTCAGCGCCACAGCCGTTTTCAGATAGCCCTCAATGCAAAGGCTCTAGACGCAAATATTGGTGTGAGAGCTAATTCAATCAAGGAAACACTGCATGTTGGTGAAGGGCATATTGAAGAAGGATCAGCCGAGTGGTTCTTGTGGGAGAACAACTCCATTTGGCTCACTAACTTCACACACCACCAGGCTTCCAAGCAGCTCTCAAGGAAACTCAGTTTTCACACTCTATGCTTAGTGCCCTTTGAATGCATTATCTAGGAATGAACCTGGTAGAGCATCCCACACAAACGAATGCTCCACATGCGGGTTTCACATGCCACCAACTCCACATTCACAGGCAACTTCAGCGCCACAGCCATTTTCAGATAGCCCTCAATGCAAAGGCTCTAGACGCAAATATTGGTGTGAGAGCTAATTCAATCAAGGAAACACTGCATGTTGGTGAAGGGCATATTGAAGAAGGATCAGCCGAGTGGTTCTTGTGGGAGAACAACTCCATTTGGCTCACTAACGTCACACACCATCAGGCTTCCAAGCAGCTCTCAAGGAAACTCAGTTTTCACACTCTATGCTTAGTGCCCTTTGAGTGCCTAGGACTGAAATGAAGCTTGGAGAGCATCCCACACAAACGAATGCTCCACATGCGGGTTTCACATGCCACCAACTCCACATTCACAGGCAACTTCAGCGCCACAGCCGTTTTCAGATAGCCCTCAATGCAAAGGCTCTAGACGCAAATATTGGTGTGAGAGCTAATTCAATCAAGGAAACACTGCATGTTGGTGAAGGGCATATTGAAGAAGGATCAGCCGAGTGGTTCTTGTGGGAGAACAACTCCATTTGGCTCACTAACTTCACACACCATCAGGCTTCCAAGCAGCTCTCAAGGAAACTCAGTTTTCACACTCTATGCTTAGTGCCCTTTGAGTGCCTAGGACTGAAATGAATTTTGGTCAGCATCCCACACAAACGAATGCTCCACATGCGGGTTTCACATGCCACCAACTCCACATTCACAGGCAACTTCAGCGCCACAGCCATTTTCAGATAGCCCTCAATGCAAAGGCTCTAGACGCAAATATTGGTGTGAGAGCTAATTCAATCAAGGAAACACTGCATGTTGGTGAAGGGCATATTGAAGAAGGATCAGCCGAGTGGTTCTTGTGGGAGAACAACTCTATTTGGCTCACTAACTTCACACACCATCAGGCTTCCAAGCAGCTCTCAAAGAAACTCAGTTTTCACACTCTATGCTTAGTGCCCTTTGTGTGCCTAGGACCGAAATGAACCTTGGTCAGCATCCCACACAAACGAATGCTCCACATGCGGGTTTCACATGCCACCAACTCCACATTCACAGGCAACTTCAGCGCCACAGCCGTTTTCAGATAGCCCTCAATGCAAAGGCTCTAGACGCAAATATTGGTGTGAGAGCTAATTCAATCAAGGAAACACTGCATGTTGGTGAAGGGCATATTGAAGAAGGATCAGGCGAGTGGTTCTTGTGGGAGAACAACTCCATTTGGCTCACTAACTTCACACACCATCAGGCTTCCAAGCAGCTCTCAAGGAAACTCAGTTTTCACACTCTATGCTTAGTGCCCTTTGAGTGCATTATCTAGGAATGAACCGAGTAGAGCATCCCACACAAACGAATGCTCCACATGCGGGTTTCACATGCCACCAACTCCACATTCACAGGCAACTTCAGCGCCACAGCCGTTTTCAGATAGCCCTCAATGCAAAGGCTCTAGACGCAAATATTGGTGTGAGAGCTAATACAATCAAGGAAACACTGCATGTTGGTGAAGGGCATATTGAAGAAGGATCAGCCGAGTGGTTCTTGTGGGAGAACAACTCCATTTGGCTCACTAACTTCACACACCATCAGGCTTCCAAGCAGCTCTCAAGGAAACTCAGTTTTCACACTCTATGCTTAGTGCCCTTTGAGTGCATTATCTAGGAATGAACCTGGTAGAGCATCCCACACAAACGAATGCTCCACATGCGGGTTTCACATGCCACCAACTCCACATTCACAGGCAACTTCAGCGCCACAGCCGTTTTCAGATAGCCCTCAATGCAAAGGCTCTAGACGCAAATATTGGTGTGAGAGCTAATTCAATCAAGGAAACACTGCATGTTGGTGAAGGGCATATTGAAGAAGGATCAGCCGAGTGGTTCTTGTGGGAGAACAACTCCATTTGGCTCACTAACTTCACACACCATCAGGCTTCCAAGCAGCTCTCAAGGAAACTCAGTTTTCACACTCTATGCTTAGTGCTCTTAGTGTGCCTAGGCCTGAAATGAAGCTTGGTCAGCATCCCACACAAACGAATGCTCCACATGCGGGTTTCACATGCCACCAACTCCACATTCACAGGCAACTTCAGCGCCACAGACGTTTTCAGATAGCCCTCAATGCAAAGGCTCTAGACGCATATATTGGTGTGAGAGCTAATTCAATCAAGGAAACACTGCATGTTGGTGAAGGGCATATTGAAGAAGGATCAGCCGAGTGGTTCTTGTGGGAGAACAACTCCATTTGGCTCACTAACGTCACACACCATCAGGCCTTCCAAGCAGCTCTCAAGGAAACTCAGTTTTCACACTCTATGCTTAGTGCCCTTTGAGTGAATTATCTAGGAATGAACCTGGTAGAGCATCCCACACAAACGAATGCTCCACATGCGGGTTTCACATGCCACCAACTCCACATTCACAGGCAACTTCAGCGCCACAGCCGTTTTCAGATAGCCCTCAATGCAAAGGCTCTAGACGCAAATATTGGTGTGAGAGCTGATTCAATCAAGGAAACACTGCATGTTGGTGAAGGGCATATTGAAGAAGGATCAGCCGAGTGGTTCTTGTGGGAGAACAACTCCATTTGGCTCACTAACTTCACACACCATCAGGCTTCCAAGCAGCTCTCAAGGAAACTCAGTTTTCACACTCTATGCTTAGTGCCCTTTGAGTGCATTATCTAGGAATGAACCTGGTAGAGCATCCCACACAAACGAATGCTCCACATGCGGGTTTCACATGCCACCAACTCCACATTCACAGGCAACTTCAGCGCCACAGCCGTTTTCAGATAGCCCTCAATGCAAAGGCTCTAGACGCAAATATTGGTGTGAGAGCTAATTCAATCAAGGAAACACTGCATGTTGGTGAAGGGCATATTGAAGAAGGATCAGCCGAGTGGTTCTTGTGGGAGAACAACTCCATTTGGCTCACTAACTTCACACACCATCAGGCTTCCAAGCAGCTCTCAAGGAAACTCAGTTTTTCACACTCTATGCTTAGTGCTCTTAGTGTGCCTAGGCCTGAAATGAAGCTTGGTCAGCATCCCACACAAACGAATGCTCCACATGCGGGTTTCACATGCCACCAACTCCACATTCACAGGCAACTTCAGCGCCACAGCCGTTTTCAGATAGCCCTCAATGCAAAGGCTGTAGACGCATATATTGGTGTGAGAGCTAATTCAATCAAGGAAACACTGCATGTTGGTGAAGGGCATATTGAAGAAGGATCAGCCGAGTGGTTCCTTGTGGGAGAACAACTCCATTTGGCTCACTAACTTCACACACCATCAGGCTTCCAAGCAGCTCTCAAGGAAACTCAGTTTTCACACTCTATGCTTAGTGCTCTTAGTGTGCCTAGGCCTGAAATGAAGCTTGGTCAGCATCCCACACAAACGAATGCTCCACATGCAGGTTTCACATGCCACCAACTCCACATTCACAGGCAACTTCAGCGCCACAGCCGTTTTCAGATAGCCCTCAATGCAAAGGCTGTAGACGCATATATTGGTGTGAGAGCTAATTCAATCAAGGAAACACTGCATGTTGGTGAAGGGCATATTGAAGAAGGATCAGCCGAGTGGTTCTTGTGGGAGAACAACTCCATTTGGCTCACTAACGTCACACACCATCAGGCTTCCAAGCAGCTCTCAAGGAAACTCAGTTTTCACACTCTATGCTTAGTGCCCTTTGAGTGAATTATCTAGGAATGAACCTGGTAGAGCATCCCACACAAACGAATGCTCCACATGCGGGTTTCACATGCCACCAACTCCACATTCACAGGCAACTTCAGCGCCACAGCCGTTTTCAGATAGCCCTCAATGCAAAGGCTCTAGACGCAAATATTGGTGTGAGAGCTGATTCAATCAAGGAAACACTGCATGTTGGTGAAGGGCATATTGAAGAAGGATCAGCCGAGAGGTTCTTGTGGGAGAACAACTCCATTTGGCTCACTAACTTCACACACCATCAGGCTTCCAAGCAGCTCTCAAGGAAACTCAGTTTTCACACTCTATGCTTAGTGCCCTTTGAGTGCATTATCTAGGAATGAACCTGGTAGAGCATCCCACAGAAACGAATGCTCCACATGCGGGTTTCACATGCCACCAACTCCACATTCACAGGCAACTTCAGCGCCACAGCCGTTTTCAGATAGCCCTCAATGCAAAGGCTCTAGACGCAAATATTGGTGTGAGAGCTAATTCAATCAAGGAAACACTGCATGTTGGTGAAGGGCATATTGAAGAAGGATCAGCCGAGTGGTTCTTGTGGGAGAACAACTCCATTTGGCTCACTAACTTCACACACCATCAGGCTTCCAAGCAGCTCTCAAGGAAACTCAGTTTTCACACTCTATGCTTAGTGCCCTTTGAGTGCATTATCTAGGAATGAACCTGGTAGAGCATCCCACACAACGAATGCTCCACATGCGGGTTTCACATGCCACCAACTCCACATTCACAGGCAACTTCAGCGCCACAGCCGTTTTCAGATAGCCCTCAATGCAAAGGTTCTAGACGCAAATATTGGTGTGAGAGCTAATTCAATCAAGGAAACACTGCATGTTGGTGAAGGGCATATTGAAGAAGGATCAGCCCAGTGGTTCTTGTGGGAGAACAACTCCATTTGGCTCACTAACTTCACACACCATCAGGCTTCCAAGCAGCTCTCAAGGAAACTCAGTTTTCACACTCTATGCTTAGTGCTTTTAGTGTGCCTAGGCCTGAAATGAAGCTTGGTCAGCATCCCACACAAACGAATGCTCCACATGCGGGTTTCACATGCCACCAACTCCACATTCACAGGCAACTTCAGCGCCACAGCCGTTTTCAGATAGCCCTCAATGCAAAGGCTCTAGACGCAAATATTGGTGTGAGAGCTAATTCAATCAAGGAAACACTGCATGTTGGTGAAGGGCATATTGAAGAAGGATCAGCCGAGTGGTTCTTGTGGGAGAACAACTCCATTTGGCTCACTAACTTCACACACCATCAGGCTTCCAAGCAGCTCTCAAGGAAACTCAGTTTTCACACTCTATGCTTAGTGCCCTTTGTATGGCTAGCACTGAAATGAACCTGGTATAGCAACCCACACAAACGAATGCTCCACATGCGGGTTTCACATGCCACCAACTCCACATTCACAGGCAACTTCAGCGCCACAGCCGTTTTCAGATAGCCCTCAATGCAAAGGCTCTAGACGCAAATATTGGTGTGAGAGCTAATTCAATCAAGGAAACACTGCATGTTGGTGAAGGGCATATTGAAGAAGGATCAGCCGAGTGGTTCTTGTGGGAGAACAACTCCATTTGGCTCACTAACTTCACACACCATCAGGCTTCCAAGCAGCTCTCAAGGAAACTCAGTTTTCACACTCTATGCTTAGTGCCCTTTGTAGGGCTAGGACTGAAATGAACCTGTAGAGCATCCCACACAAACGAATGCTCCACATGCGGGTTTCACATGCCACCAACTCCACATTCACAGGCAACTTCAGCGCCACAGCCGTTTTCAGATAGCCCTCAATGCAAAGGCTCTAGACGCAAATATTGGTGTGAGAGCTAATTCAATCAAGGAAACACTGCATGTTGGTGAAGGGCATATTGAAGAAGGATCAGCCGAGTGGTTCTTGTGGGAGAACAACTCCATTTGGCTCACTAACTTCACCACACCACCAGGCTTCCAAGCAGCTCTCAAGGAAACTCAGTTTTCACACTCTATGTTTAGTGCCCTTTGAATGCATTATCTAGGAATGAACCTGGTAGAGCATCCCACACAAACGAATGCTCCACATGCGGGTTTCACATGCCACCAACTCCACATTCACAGGCAACTTCAGCGCCACAGCCATTTTCAGATAGCCCTCAATGCAAAGGCTCTAGACGCAAATATTGGTGTGAGAGCTAATTCAATCAAGGAAACACTGCATGTTGGTGAAGGGCATATTGAAGAAGGATCAGCCGAGTGGTTCTTGTGGGAGAACAACTCCATTTGGCTCACTAACGTCACACACCATCAGGCTTCCAAGCAGCTCTCAAGGAAACTCAGTTTTCACACTCTATGCTTAGTGCCCTTTGAGTGCCTAGGACTGAAATGAAGCTTGGAGAGCATCCCACATAAACGAATGCTCCACATGCGGGTTTCACATGCCACCAACTCCACATTCACAGGCAACTTCAGCGCCACAGCCGTTTTCAGATAGCCCTCAATGCAAAGGCTCTAGACGCAAATATTGGTGTGAGAGCTAATTCAATCAAGGAAACACTGCATGTTGGTGAAGGGGCATATTGAAGAAGGATCAGCCGAGTGGTTCTTGTGGGAGAACAACTACATTTGGCTCACTAACTTCACACACCATCAGGCTTCCAAGCAGCTCTCTAGGAAACTCAGTTTTCACACTCTATGCTTAGTGCCCTTTGAGTGCCTAGGACTGAAATGAATTTTGGTCAGCATCCCACACAAACGAATGCTCCACATGCGGGTTTCACATGCCACCAACTCCACATTCACAGGCAACTTCAGCGCCACAGCCATTTTCAGATAGCCCTCAATGCAAAGGCTCTAGACGCAAATATTGGTGTGAGAGCTAATTCAATCAAGGAAACACTGCATGTTGGTGAAGGGCATATTGAAGAAGGATCAGCCGAGTGGTTCTTGTGGGAGAACAACTCTATTTGGCTCACTAACTTCACACACCATCAGGCTTCCAAGCAGCTCTCAAAGAAACTCAGTTTTCACACTCTATGCTTAGTGCCCTTTGTGTGCCTAGGACCGAAATGAACCTTGGTCAGCATCCCACACAAACGAATGCTCCACATGCGGGTTTCACATGCCACCAACTCCACATTCACAGGCAACTTCAGCGCCACAGCCGTTTTCAGATAGCCCTCAATGCAAAGGCTCTAGACGCAAATATTGGTGTGAGAGCTAATTCAATCAAGGAAACACTGCATGTTGGTGAAGGGCATATTGAAGAAGGATCAGGCGAGTGGTTCTTGTGGGAGAACAACTCCATTTGGCTCACTAACTTCACACACCATCAGGCTTCCAAGCAGCTCTCAAGGAAACTCAGTTTTCACACTCTATGCTTAGTGCCCTTTGAGTGCATTATCTAGGAATGAACCGAGTAGAGCATCCCACACAAACGAATGCTCCACATGCGGGTTTCACATGCCACCAACTCCACATTCACAGGCAACTTCAGCGCCACAGCCGTTTTCAGATAGCCCTCAATGCAAAGGCTCTAGACGCAAATATTGGTGTGAGAGCTAATTCAATCAAGGAAACACTGCATGTTGGTGAAGGGCATATTGAAGAAGGATCAGCCGAGTGGTTCTTGTGGGAGAACAACTCCATTTGGCTCACTAACTTCACACACCACCAGGCTTCCAAGCAGCTCTCAAGGAAACTCAGTTTTCACACTCTATGCTTAGTGCCCTTTGAATGCATTATCTAGGAATGAACCTGGTAGAGCATCCCACACAAACGAATGCTCCACATGCGGGTTTCACATGCCACCAACTCCACATTCACAGGCAACTTCAGCGCCACAGCCATTTTCAGATAGCCCTCAATGCAAAGGCTCTAGACGCAAATATTGGTGTGAGAGCTAATTCAATCAAGGAAACACTGCATGTTGGTGAAGGGCATATTGAAGAAGGATCAGCCGAGTGGTTCTTGTGGGAGAACAACTCCATTTGGCTCACTAACGTCACACACCATCAGGCTTCCAAGCAGCTCTCAAGGAAACTCAGTTTTCACACTCTATGCTTAGTGCCCTTTGAGTGCCTAGGACTGAAATGAAGCTTGGAGAGCATCCCACACAAACGAATGCTCCACATGCGGGTTTCACATGCCACCAACTCCACATTCACAGGCAACTTCAGCGCCACAGCCGTTTTCAGATAGCCCTCAATGCAAAGGCTCTAGACGCAAATATTGGTGTGAGAGCTAATTCAATCAAGGAAACACTGCATGTTGGTGAAGGGCATATTGAAGAAGGATCAGCCGAGTGGTTCTTGTGGGAGAACAACTCCATTTGGCTCACTAACTTCACACACCATCAGGCTTCCAAGCAGCTCTCAAGGAAACTCAGTTTTCACACTCTATGCTTAGTGCCCTTTGAGTGCCTAGGACTGAAATGAATTTTGGTCAGCATCCCACACAAACGAATGCTCCACATGCGGGTTTCACATGCCACCAACTCCACATTCACAGGCAACTTCAGCGCCACAGCCATTTTCAGATAGCCCTCAATGCAAAGGCTCTAGACGCAAATATTGGTGTGAGAGCTAATTCAATCAAGGAAACACTGCATGTTGGTGAAGGGCATATTGAAGAAGGATCAGCCG
This sequence comes from Ochotona princeps, assembly GCF_030435755.1. Classification (NCBI taxonomy): domain Eukaryota; kingdom Metazoa; phylum Chordata; class Mammalia; order Lagomorpha; family Ochotonidae; genus Ochotona; species Ochotona princeps. The sequence continues at coordinate 50,494 of NW_026699599.1, forward strand.
AGTGGTTCTTGTGGGAGAACAACTCTATTTGGCTCACTAACTTCACACACCATCAGGCTTCCAAGCAGCTCTCAAAGAAACTCAGTTTTCACACTCTATGCTTAGTGCCCTTTGTGTGCCTAGGACCGAAATGAACCTTGGTCAGCATCCCACACAAACGAATGCTCCACATGCGGGTTTCACATGCCACCAACTCCACATTCACAGGCAACTTCAGCGCCACAGCCGTTTTCAGATAGCCCTCAATGCAAAGGCTCTAGACGCAAATATTGGTGTGAGAGCTAATTCAATCAAGGAAACACTGCATGTTGGTGAAGGGCATATTGAAGAAGGATCAGGCGAGTGGTTCTTGTGGGAGAACAACTCCATTTGGCTCACTAACTTCACACACCATCAGGCTTCCAAGCAGCTCTCAAGGAAACTCAGTTTTCACACTCTATGCTTAGTGCCCTTTGAGTGCATTATCTAGGAATGAACCGAGTAGAGCATCCCACACAAACGAATGCTCCACATGCGGGTTTCACATGCCACCAACTCCACATTCACAGGCAACTTCAGCGCCACAGCCGTTTTCAGATAGCCCTCAATGCAAAGGCTCTAGACGCAAATATTGGTGTGAGAGCTAATACAATCAAGGAAACACTGCATGTTGGTGAAGGGCATATTGAAGAAGGATCAGCCGAGTGGTTCTTGTGGGAGAACAACTCCATTTGGCTCACTAACTTCACACACCATCAGGCTTCCAAGCAGCTCTCAAGGAAACTCAGTTTTCACACTCTATGCTTAGTGCCCTTTGAGTGCATTATCTAGGAATGAACCTGGTAGAGCATCCCACACAAACGAATGCTCCACATGCGGGTTTCACATGCCACCAACTCCACATTCACAGGCAACTTCAGCGCCACAGCCGTTTTCAGATAGCCCTCAATGCAAAGGCTCTAGACGCAAATATTGGTGTGAGAGCTAATTCAATCAAGGAAACACTGCATGTTGGTGAAGGGCATATTGAAGAAGGATCAGCCGAGTGGTTCTTGTGGGAGAACAACTCCATTTGGCTCACTAACTTCACACACCATCAGGCTTCCAAGCAGCTCTCAAGGAAACTCAGTTTTCACACTCTATGCTTAGTGCTCTTAGTGTGCCTAGGCCTGAAATGAAGCTTGGTCAGCATCCCACACAAACGAATGCTCCACATGCGGGTTTCACATGCCACCAACTCCACATTCACAGGCAACTTCAGCGCCACAGCCGTTTTCAGATAGCCCTCAATGCAAAGGCTCTAGACGCATATATTGGTGTGAGAGCTAATTCAATCAAGGAAACACTGCATGTTGGTGAAGGGCATATTGAAGAAGGATCAGCCGAGTGGTTCTTGTGGGAGAACAACTCCATTTGGCTCACTAACGTCACACACCATCAGGCTTCCAAGCAGCTCTCAAGGAAACTCAGTTTTCACACTCTATGCTTAGTGCCCTTTGAGTGAATTATCTAGGAATGAACCTGGTAGAGCATCCCACACAAACGAATGCTCCACATGCGGGTTTCACATGCCACCAACTCCACATTCACAGGCAACTTCAGCGCCACAGCCGTTTTCAGATAGCCCTCAATGCAAAGGCTC
>NW_026699600.1:0-63463 GCF_030435755.1 Ochotona princeps
AAGAACCACTCGCTGATCCTTCTTCAATATGCCCTTCACCAACATGCAGTGTTTCCTTGATTGAATTAGCTCTCACTCCAATATTTGAGTCTAGAGCCTTTGCATTGAGGGCTATCTGTAAACGGCTGTGGCGCTGAAGTTGCCTGTGAATGTGGAGTTGGTTTGCATGTGAAACCCGCATGTAGAGCAGTCGTTTTGTGGGATGCTCTACCAGGTTCTTTCCTAGATAATGCACTCAAAGGGCACTAAGCATAGAGTGTGAAACTGAGTTCCCTGAGAGCTGCTTGGAAGCATGATGGTGTGTGAAGTTAGTGAGCCAAATGGAGTTGTTCTCCCACAAGAACCACTCGGCTGATCCTTCTCAATATGCCCCTTCACCAACATTGCAGTGTTTCCTTGATTGAATTAGCTCTCACACAAATATTTGCGTCTAGAGCCTTTGCATTGAGGGCTATCTGAAAACGGCTGTGGCGCTGAAGTTGCCTGTGAATGTGGAGTTGGTGCATGTGAAACCCGCATGTGGAGCATTCGTTTGTGTGGGATGCTCACCAAGCTTCTTTTCAGTTTAGGCACTCAAAGGGCACTAAGCATAGAGTGTGAAAACTGAGTTTCCTGAGAGCTGCTTGGAAGCCTGATGGTGTGTGAAGTTAGTGAGCCAAATGGAGTTGTTCTCCCACAAGAACCACTCGGCTGATCCTTCTTCAATATGCCCTTCACCAACATGCAGTGTTTCCTTGATTGAATTAGCTCTCACACCAATATTTGCGTCTAGAGCCTTTGGCATTGAGGGCTATCTGAAAACGGCTGTGGCGCTGAATTTGCCTGTGAATGTGGAGTTGGTGGCATGTGAAACCCGCATGTGGAGCATTCGTTTGTGTGGGATGCTCACCAAGCTTCATTTCAGTCCTAGGCACTCAAAGGGCACTAAGCATAGAGTGTGAAAAACTGAGTTTCCTTGAGAGTTGCTTGGAAGCCTGATGGTGTGTGAAGTTAGTGAGCCAAATGAGTTGTTCTCCCACAAGACCACTGGGCTGATTCTTCTTCAATATGCCCTTCACCAACATGCAGTGTTTCCTTGATTGAATTAGCTCTCAAACCAATATTTGCGTCTAGAGCCTTTGCATTGAGGGCTATCTGAAAACAGCTGTGGCGCTGAAGTTGCATGAGAATGTGGAGTTGGTGGCATGTGAAACCCGCATGTGGAGCATTCGTTTGTGTGGGATGCTGACCAAGCTTCATTTCAGTCCTAGGCACTCCAAGGGCACTAAGCACAGAGTGTGAAAACTGAGTTCCTTGAGAGCTGCTTGGAAGCCTGATGGTGTGTGAAGTTAGTGAGCCAAATGGAGTTGTTCTCCCACAAGAACCACTCGGCTGATCCTTCTCAATATACTCTTCACCAACATGCAGTGTTTCCTTGATTGAATTAGCTCTCACACAAATATTTGCGTCTAGAGCCTTTGCATTGAGGGCTATCTGAAAACGGCTGTGGCGCTGAAGTTGCCTGTGAATGTGGAGTTGGTGGCATGTGAAACCCGCATGTAGAGGTATTCGTTTGTGTGGATGCTCTACCAGGTTCATTCCTAGATAATGCACTCAAAGGGCACTAAGCATAGAGTGTGAAAATCTGAGTTTCCTGAGAGCTGCTTGGAAGCCTGATGGTGTGTGTGAAGTTAGTGAGCCTAATGGAGTTGTTTCTCCCACAAGAACCACTCGGCTGATTCTTCTTCAGTATGCCCTTCACCAACATGCAGTGTTTCCTTGATTGAATTAGCTCTCACACCAATATTTGCGTCTAGAGCCTTTGCATTGAGGCTATCTGAAAACGGCTGTGGCGCTGAAGTTGCCTGTGAATGTGGAGTTGGTGGCATGTGAAACCCGCATGTGGATCATTCGTTTATTTGGGATGCTGTACCAGGTTCATTCCTAGATAATGCCCTCAAAGGGCACTAAGCATAGAGTGTGAAACTGAGTTTCCTTGAGAGCTGCCTTGGAAGCCTGATGGTGTGTGAAGTTAGTGAGCCAAATGGAGTTGTTCTCCCACAAGAACCACTCGGCTGATTCTTCTTCAATATGCCCTTCACCAACATGCAGTGTTTCCTTGATTGAATTAGCTCTCACACCAATATTTGCGTCTAGAGCCTTTGCATTGAGGGCTATTTGAAAACGGATGTGGCGCTGAAGTTGCCTGTAAATGTGGAGTTGGTGGCATGTGAAACATGCATGTGGAGCATCATTTGTGTGGGAGCTCACCAATCTTCATTCAGTCCTAGGCACTCAAAGGGCACTAAGCATAGAGTGTGCAAACTGAGATTCCTTGAGAGCTGCTTGGAAGCCTGATGGTGTGTGAAGTTAGTGAGCCAATGGAGTTGTTCTCCCACAAGGACCACTCGGCTGATCCTTCTTCAATATGCCCTTCACCAACATGCTGTGTTTCCTTATTGAATTAGCTCTCACACCAATATTTGCATCTAGAGCCTTTGCATTGAGGGCTATCTGAAAATGGCTGTGGCGCTGAAGTTGCCTGTGAATGTGGAGTTGGTGGCATGTGAAACCCGCATGTGGAGCATTCGTTTATTTGGGATGCTGTACCAGGTTCATTCCTAGATAATGCCCTCAAAGGGCACTAAGCATAGAGTGTGAAAACTGAGAGTTTCCTTGAGAGCTGCTTGGAAGCCTGATAGTGTGTGAAGTTAGTGAGCCAAATGGGAGTTGTTCTCCACAAGAACCACTCGGCTGATCCTTCTTCAATATGCCCTTCACCAACATGCAGTGTTTCCTTGATCGAATTAGCTCCACACCAATATTTGCGTCTAGAGCCTTTGCATTGAGGGCTATCTGTAAACGGCTGTGGCTCTGAAGTTGCCTGTGAATGTGGAGTTGGTGGCATGTGAAACCCGCATGTGGAGCATTTGTTTGTGTGGGATGCATCTACCAGGTTCATTCCTAGATAATGCACTCAAAGGGCACTAAGCATAGAGTGTGAAACTGAGTTTCCCTGAGAGCTGCTTGGAAGCCTGATGGTGTGTGAAGTTAGTGAGCCAAATGGAGTTGTTCTCCCACAAGAACCACTCGGCTGATCCTTCTTCAATATGCCCTTCACCAACATGCAGTGTTTCCTTGATTGAATTAGCTCTCACACAAATATTTGCGTCTAGAGCCTTTGCATTGAGGGCTATCTGAAACGGCTGTGGCGCTGAAGTTGCCTGTGAATGTGGAGTTGGTGGCATGTGAAACCGCATGTGGAGCATTCGTTTGTGTGGGATGCTCACCAAGCTTCTTTTCAGTCCTAGGCACTCAAAGGGCACTAAGCACAGAGTGTGAAAACTGAGTTTCTTGAGAGCCTGCTTGGAAGCCTGATGGTGTGTGAAGTTAATGAGCCAAATGGAGTTGTTCTCCCACAAGAACCACTCGGCTGATCCTTCTTCAATATGCCCTTCACCACATGCAGTGTTTCTTGATTGGAATTAGCTCTCACAGCAATATTTGCGTCTAGAGCCTTTGCATTGAGGGCTATCTGAAAACGGCTGTGGCGCTGAAGTTGCCTGTGAATGTGGAGTTGGTTTCAAGTGAAACCCGCATGTGGAGCATTCGTTTGTGTGTTGATGCTGTCCCAGGTTCATTCCTAGATAATGCCCTCAAAGGGCACTAAGCACAGAGTGTGAAAACTGAGTTTCCCTGAGAGCTGCTTGGAAGCCTGATGGTGTGTGAAGTTAGTGAGCCAAATGGAGTTGTTCTCCCACAAGAACCACTCGGCTGATTCTTCTTCAATATGCCCTTCACCAACATGCAGTGTTTCCTTGATTGAATTAGCTCTCACACCAATATTTGCGTCTAGAGCCTTTGCATTGAGGGCTATTTGAAAACGGATGTGGCGCTGAAGTTGCCTGTAAATGTAGAGTTGGTGGCATGTGAAACCCGCATGTGGAGCATTCATTTGTGTGGGATGCTCACCAAGCTTCATTTCAGTCCTAGGCACTCAAAGGGCACTAAGGCATAGAGTGTGCAAACTGAGTTTCCTTGAGAGCTGCTTGGAAGCCTGATGGTTGTGTGAAGTTAGTGAGCCAAATGGAGTTGTTCTCCCACAAGAACCACTCGGCTGATTCTTCTTCAATATGCCCTTCACCAACATGCAGTGTTTCCTTGATTGAATTAGCTCTCACACCAATATTTGCGTCTAGAGCCTTTGCATTGAGGGCTACTCTGAAAACGGCTGTGGGCGCTGAAGTTGCCTGTGAATGTGGAGTGGTGGCATGTGAAACCCGCATGTGGAGCATTCGTTTGTGTAGGATGCTCACCAAGCTTCATTTCAGTCCTAGGCACTCCAAGGGCACTAAGCATAGAGTGTGAAAACTGAGTTTCCTTGATAGTTGCTTGGAAGCCTGATGGTGTGTGAAGTTAGTGAGCCAAATGGAGTTGTTCTCCCACAAGAACCACTCGGCTGATCCTTCTTCAATATGCCCTTCACCAACATGCAGTGTTTCCTTGATTGAATTAGCTCTCACACCAATATTTGCGTCTAGAGCATTTGCAGTGAGGGCTATCTGAAAACGGCTGTGGCGCTGAAGTTGCCTGTGAATGTGGAGTTGGTGGCATGTGAAACCCGCATGTGGAGCATTCGTTTGTGTGGGATGCTCACCAAGATTCATTTCAGTCCTAGCCACTCAAAGGGCACTAAGCATAGAGTGTGAAACTGAGTTTCCTTGAGAGCTGCATGGACGCCTGATGGTGTGTGAAGTTAGTGAGCCAAATGGAGTTGTTCTCCCACAAGAACCACTCGGCTGATTCTTCTTCAATATGCCCTTCACCAACATGCAGTGTTTCCTTGATTGAATTAACTCTCACACCAATATTTGCGTCTAGAGCCTTTGCATTGAGGGCTATCTGAAAACGGCTGTGGGCGCTGAAGTTGCATGAGAATGTGGAGTTGCTGGCATGTGAAACCTGCATGTGGAGCATTCGTTTGTGTGGGATGCTCACCAAGCTACATTCAGTCCTAGGCACTCAAAGGGCACTAAGCATAGAGTGTGAAGACTGAGTTTCCCTGAGAGCTGCTTGGAAGCCTGATGGTGTGTGAAGTTAGTGAGCAAATGGAGTTGTTCTCCACAAGAACCACTCGGCTGATCCTTCTTCAATATGCCCTTCACCAACATGCAGTGTTTCCTTGATTGAATTAGCTCTCACACCAATATTTGCGTCTAGAGCCTTTGCATTGAGGCTATCTGAAAACGGCTGTGGCGTTGAAGTTGCCTGTGAATGTGAAGTTGGTGGCATGTGAAACCCGCATGTGGAGCATTTGTTTGTGTGGGATGCTCTACCAGGTTCATTCCTAGATAATGCACTCAAAGGGCACTAAGCATAGAGTGTGAAAACTGAGTTTCCCTGAGAGCTGCTTGGAAGCCTGATGGTGTGTGAGTTAGTGAGCCAAATGGAGTTGTTCTCCCACAAGAACCACTCGGCTGATCCTTCTTCAATATGCCCTTCACCAACATGCAGTGTTTCCTTGATTGAATTAGCTCTCACACCAATATTTGCGTCTAGAGCCTTTGCATTGAGGGCTATCTGAAAACGGCTGTGGCGCTGAAGTTGCCTGTCAATGTGGAGTTGGTGGCATGTGAAACCCGCATGTGGAGCATTCGTTTGTGTGGGATGCTCACCAAGCTTCATTTCAGTCCTAGGCACTCAAAGGGCACTAAGCATAGAGTGTGAAAACTGAGTTTCCTTGAGAGCTGCTTGGAAGCCTGATGGTGTGTGTGAAGTTAGTGATGCCAAATGGAGTTGTGTCTCCCACAAGAACCACTCGGCTGATCATTCTTCAATATGCCCTTCACCAACATGCAGTGTTTCCTTGATTGAATTAGCTCTCACACAAATATTTGCGTCTAGAGCCTTTGCATTGAGGGCTATCTGAAAACGGCTGTGGCGCTGAAGTTGCCTGTGAATGTGGAGTTGGTGGCATGTGAAACCCGCAAGTGGAGCATTCGTTTGTGTGGGATGCTCACCAAGCTTCATTTCAGTCCTAGGCACTCAAAGGGCACTAAGCATAGAGTGTGAAAACTGAGTTTCCTTGAGAGCTGCTTGGAAGCCTGATGGTGTGTGAAGTTAGTGAGCCAAATGGAGTTGTTCTCACACAAGAACCACTCGGCTGATCCTTCTTCAATATGCCCTTCACCAACATGCAGTGTTTCCTTGATTGAATTAGCTCTCACACAAACTTTTGCGTCTAGATCCTTTGCATTGAGGGCTATCTGAAAACGGCTTGTGGCGCTGAATTTGCCTGTGAATGTGGAGTTGGTGGCATGTGAAACCCGCATGTGGGGAGCATTCGTTTGTGTGGGATGCTCACCAAGCTTCTTTCAGTCCTAGGCACTCAAAGGGCACTAAGCATAGAGTGTGAAACTGCGTTTCCTTGAGAGTTGCTTGGACGCCTCGATGGTGTGTGAAGTGAGTGAGCCAAATGGAGTTGTTCTCCCACAAGAACCACTAGGCTGATTCTTCTTCAATATGCCCTTCACCAACATGCAGTGTTTCCTTGATTGAATTAGCTCTCAAACCAATATTTGCGTCTAGAGCCTTTGCATTGAGGCTATCTGAAAACGGCTGTGGCGCTGAAGTTGCATAGAGAATGTGGAGTTGGTGGCATGTTGAAACCTGCATGTGGAGCATTCGTTTGTGTGGGATGCTGACCCAAGCTTCATTTCAGTCCTAGGCACTCAAAGGGCACTAAGCACAGAGTGTGAAAACTGAGTTTCCTTGAGAGCTGCTTGGAAGCCTGATGGTGTGTGAAGTTAGTGAGCCAAATGGAGTTGTTCTCCCACAAGAACCACTCTGCTGATCCTTCTTCAATATACTCTTCTCCAACATGCAGTGTTTCCTTGATTGATTAGCTCTCACACTAATATTTGCGTCTAGAGCCTTTGCATTGAGGGCTATCTGAAAACGGCTGTGGCGCTGAAGTTGCCTGTGAATGTGGAGTTGGTGGCATGTGAAACCCGCATGTAGAGTATTCGTTTGTTTGGGATGCTCTACCAGGTTCATTCCTAGATAATGCACTCAAAGGGCACTTAGCATAGAGTGTGAAAACTGGTTTCCCTGAGAGCTGCTTGGAAGCCTGATGGTGTGTGAAGTTAGTGAGCCAAATGGAGTTGTTCTCCCACAAGAACCACTCGGCTGATCCTTCTTCAATATGCCCTTCACCAACATGCAGTGTTTCCTTGATTGAATTAGCTCTCACACAATATTTGCGTCTAGAGCCTTTGCATTGAGGGCTATCTGAAAACGGCTGTGGCGCTGAAGTTGCCTGTGAATATGGAGTTGGAGGCATGTGAAACCCGCATGTGGAGCATTCGTTTGTGTGGGATGCTCACCAAGCTTCTTTTCAGTCCTAGCACTCAAAGGGCACTAAGCAATAGAGTGTGAAAACTGAGTTTCCTTGAGAGCTGCTTGGAAGCCTGATGGTGTGTGAAGTGAGTGAGCCAAATGGAGTTGTTCTCCCAAAAGAACCAATCGGCTGATCCTACTTCAATATGCTCTTCACCAACATGGCAGTGTTTCCTTGATTGAATTAGCTCTCACACCAATATTTGCGTCTAGAGCCTTTGCATTGAGGGCTATCTGAAAACGGCTGTGGCGCTGAAGTTGCCTGTCAATGTGGAGTTGGTGGCATGTGAAACCCGCATGTGGAGCATTCGTTTGTGTGGATGCTCACCAAGCTTCATTTCAGTCCTAGGCACTCAAAGTTCACTAAGCATAGAGTGTGAAAACTGAGTTTCCTTGAGGAGATGCTTGGAAGCCGGGTGGTGTGTGAAGTTAGTGAGCCAAATGGAGTTGTTCTCCCACAAGAACCACTCGGCTGATCCTTCTTCAATATGCCCTTCACCAACATGCAGTGTTTCCTTGATTGAATTAGCTCTCACACAAATATTTGCGTCTAGAGCCTTTGCATTGAGGGCTATCTGAAACGGCTGTGGCGCTGAAGTTGCCTGTGAATGTGGAGTTGGTGGCATGTGAAACCCGCATGTGGAGCATTCGTTTGTGTGGGATGCTCACCAAGCTTCATTTCAGTCCTAGGCACCTCAAAGGGCACTAAGCATAGAGTGTGAAAACTGAGTTTCCTTGAGAGCTGCTTGGAAGCCTGATGGTGTGTGAAGTTAGTGAGCCAAATGGAGTTGTTCTCACACAAGAACCACTCGGCTGATCCTTCTTCAATATGCCCTTCACCAACATGCAGTGGTTTCCTTGATTGAATTAGCTCTCACACAAACATTTGCGTCTAGATCCTTTGCATTGAGGGCTATCTGGAAAACGGCTGTGGCGCTGAATTTGCCTGTGAATGTGGAGTTGGTGGCATGTGAAACCCGCATGTGGAGCATTCGTTTGTGTGGGATGCTCACCAAGCTTCTTTTCAGTCCTAGGCACTCAAAGGGCACTAAGCATAGAGTGTGAAAACTGAGTTTCCTTGAGAGTTGCTTGGACGCCTGATGGTGTGTGAAGTTAGTGAGCCAAATTGGAGTTGTTCTCCCACAAGAACCACTCGGCTGATTCTTCTTCAATATGCCCTTCACCAACATGCAGTGTTTCCTTGATTGAATTAGCTCTCAAACCAATATTTGCGTCTAGAGCCTTTGCATTGAGGGCTATCTGAAAACGGCTGTGGCACTGAAGTTGCATGAGAATGTGGAGTTGGTGGCATGTGAAACCTGCATGTGGAGCATTCCGTTTGTGTGGGATGCTGACCAAGCTTCATTTCAGTCCTAGGCACTCAAAGGGCACTAAGCACAGAGTGTGAAAACTGAGTTCCTTGAGAGCTGCTTGGAAGCCTGATGGTGTGTGAAGTTAGTGAGCCAAATGGAGTTGTTCTCCCACAAGAACCACTCTGCTGATCCTTCTTCAATATACTCTTCTCCAACATGCAGTGTTTCCTTGATTGAATTAGCTCTCACACAAATATTTGCGTCTAGAGCCTTTGCATTGAGGGCTATCTGAAAACGGCTGTGGCGCTGAAGTTGCCTGTGAATGTGGAGTTGGTGGCATGTGAAACCCGCATCTAGAGTATTCGTTTGTTTGGATGCTCTACCAGGTTCATTCCTAGATAATGCACTCAAAGGGCACTTAGCATAGAGTGTGAAAACTGAGTTTCCCTGAGAGCTGCTTGGAAAGCCTGATGGTGTGTGAAGTTAGTGAGCCATATGGAGTTGTTCTCCCACAAGAAACACTCGGCTGATCCTTCGTCAATATGCCCTTCACCAACATGCAGTGTTTCCTTGATTGAATTAGCTCTCACACCAATATTTGCGTCTAGAGCCTTTGCATTGAGGGCTATCTGAAAACGGCTGTGGCGCTGAAGTTGCCTGTCAATGTGGGAGTTGGTGGCATGTGAAACCCGCATGTGGAGCATTCGTTTGTGTGGGGATGCTCACCAAGCTTCATTTCAGTCCTAGGCACTCAAAGGGCACTAAGCATAGAGTGTGAAAACTGAGTTTCCTTGAGAGATGCTTGGAAGCCTGATGGTGTGTGAAGTTAGTGAGCCAAATGGAGTTGTTCTCCCACAAGAACCACTCGGCTGATCCTTCCTTCAATATGCCCTTCACCAACATGCAGTGTTTCCTTGATTGAATTAGCTCTCACACAAATATTTGCGTCCTAGAGCCTTTGCATTGAGGGCTATCTGAAAACGGCTGTGGCGCTGAAGTTGCCTGTGAATGTGGAGTTGGTGGCATGTGAAACCCGCATGTGGAGCATTCGTTTGTGTGGGATGCTCCACCCAAGCTTCATTTCAGTCCTAGGCACTCAAAGGGCACTAAGCATAGAGTGTGAAAACTGAGTTTCCTTGAGAGATGCTTGGAAGCCGGATCGTGTGTGAAGTTAGTGAGCCAAATGGAGTTGTTCTCCACAAGAACCACTCTGCTGATCCTTCTTCAATATGCCCTTCACCAACATGCAGTGTTTCCTTGATTGAATTAGCTCTCACACCAATATTTGCGTCTAGAGCCTTTGCATTGAGGGCTATCTGAAAACGGCTGTGGCGCTGAATTTGCCTGTGAATGTGGAGTTGGTGGCATGTGAAACCGCTGTGGAGCATTCTTTTGTGTGGGATGCTCACCAAGCTTCATTCAGTCCTAGGCACTCAAAGGGCACTAAGCATAGAGTGTGAAAACTGAGTTTCCTTGAGAGTTGCTTGGACGCCTGATGGTGTGTGAAGTTAGTGAGCCAAATGGAGTTGTTCTCCCACAAGAACCACTCGGCTGATTCTTCTTCAATATGCCCTTCACCAACATGCATTGTTTCCTTGATTGAATTAGCTCTCAAACCAATATTTGCGTCTAGAGCCTTTGCATTGAGGGCTATCTGAAAACGGCTGTGGCGCTGAAGTTGCATGAGAATGTGGAGTTGGTGGCATGTGAAACCTGCATGTGGAGCATTCGTTTGGGTGGGATGCTGACCAAAGCTTCATTTCAGTCCTAGGCACTCAAAGGGCACTAAGCACAGAGTGTGAAAACTGAGTTTCCTTGAGAGATGCTTGGAAGCCGGATGGTGTGTGAAGTTAGTGAGCCAAATGGAGTTGTTCTCCCACAAGAACCACTCGGCTGATCCCTTCTTCAATATACTCTTCACCAACATGCAGTGTTTCCTTGATTGAATTAGCTCTCACACAAATATTTGCGTCTAGAGCCTTTGCATTGAGGGCTATCTGAAAACGGCTGTGGCGCTGAAGTTGCCTGTGAATGTGGAGTTGGTGGCTTGTGAAACCCGCATGTAGAGTATTCGTTTGTGTGGATGCTCTACCAGGTTCATTCCTAGATAATGCACTCAAAGGGCACTTAGCATAGAGTGTGAAAACTGAGTTTCCCTGAGAGCTGCTTGGAAGCCTGATGGTGTGTGAAGTTAGTGAGCCAAATGGAGTTGTTCTCCCACAAGAAACACTCGGCTGATCCTTCGTCAATATGCCTTCACCAACATGCAGTGTTTCCTTGATTGAATTAGCTCTCACACCAATATTTGCGTCTAGAGCCTTTGCATTGAGGGCTATCTGAAAACGGCTGTGGCGCTGAAGTTGCCTGTGAATGTGGAGTTGGTGGCATGTGAAAAACGCATGTGGAGCATTCGTTAGTGTGGGTTGCTCACCATGCTTCATTTCAGTCCTAGGCACTCAAAGGGCACTAAGCACAGAGTGTGCAAACTGAGTTTCCTTGAGAGCTGTTTGGAAGCCTGATGGTGTGTGAAGTTAGTGAGCCAAATGGAGTTGTTCTCCCACAAGAACCACTCGGCTGATCCTACTTCAATATGCCCTTCACCAACATGCAGTGTTTCCTTGATTGAATTAGCTCTCACACCAATATTTGCGTCTAGAGCCTTTGCATTGAGGGCTATCTGAAAACGGCTGTGGCGCTGAAGTTGCCTGTGAATGTGGAGTTGGTGGCATGTGAAACCCGCAAGTGGAGCATTCGTTTGTGTGGGATGCTCACCAAGCTTCATTTCAGTCCTAGGCACTCAAAGGGCACTAAGCATAGAGTGTGAAAACTGAGTTTCCTTGAGAGATGCTTGAAGCCGGATGGTGTGTGAAGTTAGTGAGCCAAATGGAGTTGTTCTCCCACAAGAACCACTCGGCTGATCATTCTTCAATATGCCCTTCACCAACATGCAGTGTTTCCTTGATTGAATTAGCTCTCACACCAATATTTGAGTCTAGAGCCTTTGCATGAGGGCTATCTGTAAACGGCTGTGGCGTTGAAGTTGCCTGTGAATGTGGAGTTGGTTGCATGTGAAACCCGCATGTAGAGCAGTCGTTTGTGTGGGATGCTCTACCAGGTTCATTCCTAGATAATGCACTCAAAGGGCACTAAGCATAGAGTGTGAAAACTGAGTTTCCCTGAGAGCTGCTTGGAAGCCTGATGGTGTGTGAAGTTAGTGAGCCAAATGGAGTTGTTCTCCCACAAGAACCACTCGGCTGATCCTTCGTCAATATGCCCTTCACCAACATGCAGTGTTTCCTTGATTGAATTAGCTCTCACACCAATATTTGAGTCTAGAGCCTTTGCATTGAGGGCTATCTGAAAACGGCTGTGGCGCTGAAGTTGCCTGTGAATGTGGAGTTGGTGGCATGTGAAACCTGCATGTGGAGCATTCGTTTGTGTGGGATGCTGACCAAGCTTCATTTCAGTCCTAGGCACTCAAAGGGCACTAAGCACAGAGTGTGAAAACTGAGTTTCCTTGAGAGATGCTTGGAAGCTGATGGTGTGTGAAGTTAGTGAGCCAAATGGAGTTGTTCTCCCACAAGAACCACTCGGCTGATCCTTCTTCAATATACTCTTCACCAACATGCAGTGTTTTCCTTGATTGAATTAGCTCTCAAACAAATATTTGCGTCTAGAGCCTTTGCATTGAGGGCTATCTGAAACGGCTGTGGCGCTGAAGTTGCCTGTGAATGTGGAGTTGGTGGCATGTGAAACCCGCATGTAGAGTATTCGTTTGTGTGGGATGCTCTACCAGGTTCATTCCTAGATAATGCACTCAAAGTGCACTTAGCATAGAGTGTGAAAACTGAGTTTCCCTGAGAGCTGCTTGGAAGCAGGATGGTGTGTGAAGTTTAGTGAGCAAAATGGAGTTGTTCTCCCACAAGAAACACTCGGCTGATCCTTCGTCAATATGCCCTTCACCAACATGCAGTGTTTCCTTGATTGAATTAGCTCTCACACCAATATTTGCGTCTAGAACCTTTGCATTGAGGGCTATCTGAAAACGGCTGTGGCGCTGAAGTTGCCTGTGAATGTGGAGTTGGTGGCATGTGAAACCCGCATGTGGAGCATTCGTTTGTGTGGGATGCTCTACCAGGTTCATTCCTGGATAATGCACTCAAAGGGCACTAAGCATAGAGTGTGAAAACTGAGTTTCCCTGAGAGATGCTTAGAAGCAGGATGGTGTGTGAAGTTAGTGAGCCAAATGGAGTTGTTCTCCCACAAGAACCACTCGGCTGATCCTTCTACAATATGCCCTTAACCAACATGCAGTGTTTCCTTGATTGAATTAGCTCTCACACCAATATTTGCGTCTAGAGCCTTTGCAATGAGGGCTATCTGAAAACGGCTGTGGCGCTGAAGTTGCCTGTGAATGTGGAGTTGGTGGCATGTGATACCCGCATGTGGAGCATTCGTTTGTGTGGGATGCTCTACCAGGTTCATTCCTAGATAATGCCCTCAAAGGGCACTAAGCATAGAGTGTGAAAACTGAGTTTCCTTGAGAGATGCTTGGAAGCCGGATGGTGTGTGAAGTTAGTGAGCCAAATGGAGTTGTTCTCCCACAAGAACCACTCGGCTGATCCTTCTTCAATATGCCCTTCACCAACATGCAGTGTTTCCTTGATTGAATTAGCTCTCACACCAATATTTGCTTCTAGAGCCTTTGCATTGAGGGCTATCTGAAAACGGCTGTGGCGCTGAAGTTGCATGAGAATGTGGAGTTGGTGGCATGTGAAACCCGCATGTGGAGCATTCGTTTGTGTGGGATGCTGTCCCAGGTTCATTCCTAGATAATGCCCTCAAAGGGCACTAAGCACAGAGTGTGAAAACGGAGTTCCCTGAGAGCTGCTTGGAAGCCTGATGGTGTGTGAAGTTAGTGAGCAAAATGGAGTTGTTCTCCCACAAGAACCACTCGGCTGATTCTTCTTCAGTATGCCCTTCACCAACATGCAGTGTTTCCTTGATTGAATTAGCTCTCACACCAATATTTGCGTCTAGAGCCTTTGCATTGAGGGCTATCTGAAAACGGCTGTGGCGCTGAAGTTGCCTGTGAATGTGGAGTTGGTGGCATGAGAAACCCGCATGTGGAGCATTCGTTTGTGTGGGATTCTCTACCAGGTTCATTCCTAGATAATGCACTCAAAGGGCACTAAGCATAGAGTGTGAAAACTGAGTTTCCTTGAGAGCTGCTTGGAAGCCTGATGGTGTGTGAAGTTAGTGAGCCAAATGGAGTTGTTCTCCCTCAAGAACCACTCGGCTGATCCTTCTTCAATATGCCCTTCACCAACATGCAGTGTTTCCTTGATTGAATTAGCTCTCACACCAATATTTGCGTCTAGAGCCTTTGCATTGAGGGCTATTTGAAAACGGATGTGGCGCTGAAGTTGCCTGTAAATGTGGAGTCGGTGGCATGTGAAACCCGCATGTGGAGCATTCATTTGTGTGGGATGCTCACCAAGCTTCATTTCAGTCCTAGGCACTCAAAGGGCACTAAGCATAGAGTGTGCAAACTGAGTTTCCCTGAGAGCTGCTTGGAAGCCTGATGGTGTGTGAAGTTAGTGAGCCAAATGGAGTTGTTCTCCCACAAGAACCACTCGGCTGATCCTTCTTCAATATGCCCTTCACCAACATGCTGTGTTTCCTTGATTGAATTAGCTCTCACACCAATATTTGCATCTAGAGCCTTTGCATTGAGGGCTATCTGAAAATGGCTGTGGCGCTGAAGTTGCTCTCAATGTGGAGTTGGTGGCATGTGAAACCCGCATGTGGAGCATTCATTTGTTTCGGATGCTCTACCAGGTTCATTCCTAGATAATGCAATCAAAGGGCACTAAGCATAGAGTGTGAAAACTGAGTTTCCTTGAGAGCTGCTTGGAAGCCTGATGGTGTGTGAAGTTAGTGAGCCAAATGGAGTTGTTCTCCCACAAGAACCACTCGGCTGATTCTTCTTCAATATGCCCTTCACCAACATGCAGTGTTTCCTTGATTGAATTAGCTCTCACACAATATTTGCGTCTAGAGCCTTTGCATTGAGGGCTATCTGAAAACGGCTGTGGCGCTGAAGTTGCCTGTGAATGTGGAGTTGGTGGCATGTGAAACCCGCATGTGGAGCATTCGTTTGTGTGGGATGCTGACCAAGCTTCATTTCAGTCCTAGGCACTCCAAGGGCACTAATCACAGAGTGTGAAAACTGAGTTTTCCTTGAGAGCTTGCTTGGAAGCCTGATGGTGTGTGAAGTTAGTGAGCCAAATGGAGTTGTTCTCCCACAAGAACCACTCGGCTGATCCTTCTTCAATATGCCCTTCACCAACATGCAGTGTTTCCTTGATTGAATTAGCTCTCACACCATATTTGCGTCTAGAGCCTTTGCATTGAGGGCTATCTGAAAACGGCAGTGGCCCTGAAGTTGCCTCTGGATGTGCAGTTGGTGGGCATGTGAAACCTGCATGTGGAGCATTCGTTTGTGTGGGATGCTCTACCAGCTCCATTTCAGTCCTAGGCACTCAAAGGGCACTAAGCATAGAGTGTGAAAACTGAGTTTCTTGAGAGCTGCTTGGAAGCCTGATGGTGTGTGAAGTTAGTGAGCCAAATGGAGTTGTTCTCCCACAAGAACCATTCGGCTGATCCTTCTTCAATATGCCCTTCACCAGCATGCAGTGTTTCCTTGATTGAATTAGCTCTCACACCAATATTTGCGTCTAGAGCCTTTGCATTGAGGGCTATCTGAAAACGGCTGTAGCGCTGAATTTGCCTGTGAATGTGGAGTTGGTGGCATGTGAAACCCGCATGTGGAGCATTCGTTTGTGTGGGATGCTCTACCAGGTTCATTCCTAGATAATGCCCTCAAAGGGCACTAAGCATAGAGTGTGAAAACAGAATTTCCCTGAGAGCTCTTTGGAAGCCTGATGGTGTGTGAAGTTAGTGAGCCAAATGGAGTTGTTCTCCCACAAGAACCACTCGGCTGATCCTTCTTCAATATGCCCTTCACCAACATGCAGTGTTTCCTTGATTGAATTAGCTCTCACACCAATATTTGCGTCTAGAGCCTTTGCATTGAGGGCTATCTGAAAACAGCTGTGGCGCTGAAGTTGCCTGTGAATGTGGAGTTGGTGGCATGTGAAACCCGCATGTGGAGCATTCGTTTGTGTGGGATGCTCTACCAGGTTCATTCCTGGATAATGCACTCAAAGGGCACTAAGCATAGAGTGTGAAAACTGAGTTTCCCTGAGAGATGCTTAGAAGCAGGATGGTGTGTGTGAAGTTAGTGAGCCAAATGGAGTTGTTCTCCCACAAGAACCACTCGGCTGATCCTTCTACAATATGCCCTTAACCAACATGCAGTGTTTCCTTGATTGAATTAGCTCTCACACAAATATTTGCGTCTAGAGCCTTTGCAATGAGGGCTATCTGAAAACGGCTGTGGCGCTGAAGTTGCCTGTGAATGTGGAGTTGGTGGCATGTGATACCCGCATGTGGAGCATTCGTTTGTGTGGGATGCTCTACCAGGTTCATTCCTAGATAATGCCCTCAAAGGGCACTAAGCATAGAGTGTGAAAACTGAGTTTCCTTGAGAGATGCTTGGAAGCCGGATGGTGTGTGAAGTTAGTGAGCCAAATGGAGTTGTTCTCCCACAAGAACCACTCGGCTGATCCTTCTTCAATATGCCCTTCACCAACCATGCAGTGTTTCCTTGATTGAATTAGCTCTCACACCAATATTTGCTTCTAGAGCCTTTGCATTGAGGGCTATCTGAAAACGGCTGTGGCGCTGAAGTTGCATGAGAATGTGGAGTTGGTGGCATGTGAAACCCGCATGTGGAGCATTCGTTTGTGTGGGATGCTGTCCCAGGTTCATTCCTAGATAATGCCCTCAAAGGGCACTAAGCACAGAGTGTGAAAACGGAGTTTCCCTGAGAGCTGCTTGGAAGCCTGATGGTGTGTGAAGTTAGTGAGCAAAATGGAGTTGTTCTCCCACAAGAACCACTCGGCTGATTCTTCTTCAGTATGCCCTTCACCAACATGCAGTGTTTCCTTGATTGAATTAGCTCTCACACCAATATTTGCGTCTAGAGCCTTTGCATTGAGGGCTATCTGAAAACGGCTGTGGCGCTGAAGTTGCCTGTGAATGTGGAGTTGGTGGCATGAGAAACCCGCATGTGGAGCATTCGTTTGTGTGGGATTCTCTACCAGGTTCATTCCTAGATAATGCACTCAAAGGGCACTAAGCATAGAGTGTGAAAACTGAGTTTCCTTGAGAGCTGCTTGGAAGCCTGATGGTGTGTGAAGTTAGTGAGCCAAATGGAGTTGTTCTCCCTCAAGAACCACTCGGCTGATCCTTCTTCAATATGCCCTTCACCAACATGCAGTGTTTCCTTGATTGAATTAGCTCTCACACCAATATTTGCGTCTAGAGCCTTTGCATTGAGGGCTATTTGAAAACGGATGTGGCGCTGAAGTTGCCTGTAAATGTGGAGTCGGTGGCATGTGAAACCCGCATGTGGAGCATTCATTTGTGTGGGATGCTCACCAAGCTTCATTCAGTCCTAGGCACTCAAAGGGCACTAAGCATAGAGTGTGCAAACTGAGTTTCCCTGAGAGCTGCTTGAAGCCTGATGGTGTGTGAAGTTAGTGAGCCAAATGGAGTTGTTCTCCCACAAGAACCACTCGGCTTGATCCTTCTTCAATATGCCCTTCACCAACATGCTGTGTTTCCTTGATTGATTAGCTCTCACACCAATATTTGCATCTAGAGCCTTTGCATTGAGGGCTATCTGAAAATGGCTGTGGCGCTGAAGTTGCTCTCAATGTGGAGTTGGTGGCATGTGAAACCCGCATGTGGAGCATTCATTTGTTACGGATGCTCTACCAGGTTCATTCCTAGATAATGCAATCAAAGGGCACTAAGCATAGAGTGTGAAAACTGAGTTTCCTTGAGAGCTGCTTGGAAGCCTGATGGTGTGTGAAGTTAGTGAGCCAAATGGAGTTGTTCTCCCACAAGAACCACTGGGCTGATTCTTCTTCAATATGCCCTTCACCAACATGCAGTGTTTCCTTGATTGAATTAGCTCTCACACCAATATTTGCGTCTAGAGCCTTTGCATTGAGGGCTATCTGAAAACGGCTGTGGCGCTGAAGTTGCCTGTGAATGTGGAGTTGGTGGCATGTGAAACCCGCATGTGGAGCATTCGTTTGTGTGGGATGCTGACCAAGCTTCATTTCAGTCCTAGGCACTCCAAGGGCACTAATCACAGAGTGTGAAAACTGAGTTTCCTTGAGAGCTGCTTGGAAGCCTGATGGTGTGTGAAGTTAGTGAGCCAAATGGAGTTGTTCTCCCACAAGAACCACTCGGCTGATCCTTCTTCAATATGCCCTTCACCAACATGCAGTGTTTCCTTGATTGAATTAGCTCTCACACCAATATTTGCGTCTAGAGCCTTTGCATTGAGGGCTATCTGAAAACGGCAGTGGCCCTGAAGTTGCCTCTGGATGTGCAGTTGGTGGCATGTGAAACCTGCATGTGGAGCATTCGTTTGTGTGGGATGCTCTACCAGCTCCATTTCAGTCCTAGGCACTCAAAGGGCACTAAGCATAGAGTGTGAAAACTGAGTTTCCTTGAGAGCTGCTTGGAAGCCTGATGGTGTGTGAAGTTAGTGAGCCAAATGGAGTTGTTCTCCCACAAGAACCATTCGGCTGATCCTTCTTCAATATGCCCTTCACCAGCATGCAGTGTTTCCTTGATTGAATTAGCTCTCACACCAATATTTGCGTCTAGAGCCTTTGCATTGAGGGCTATCTGAAAACGGCTGTAGCGCTGAATTTGCCTGTGAATGTGGAGTTGGTGGCATGTGAAACCCGCATGTGGAGCATTCGTTTGTGTGGGATGCTCTACCAGGTTCATTCCTAGATAATGCCCTCAAAGGGCACTAAGCATAGAGTGTGAAAACAGAATTTCCCTGAGAGCTCTTTGGAAGCCTGATGGTGTGTGAAGTTAGTGAGCCAAATGGAGTTGTTCTCCCACAAGAACCACTCGGCTGATCCTTCTTCAATATGCCCTTCACCAACATGCAGTGTTTCCTTGATTGAATTAGCTCTCACACCAATATTTGCTTCTAGAGCCTTTGCATTGAGGGCTATCTGAAAACGGCTGTGGCGCTGAAGTTGCCTGTGAATGTGGAGTTGGTGGCATGTGAAACCCGCATGTGGAGCATTCGTTTGTGTGGGATGCTCTACCAGGTTCATTCCTGGATAATGCACTCAAAGGGCACTAAGCATAGAGTGTGAAAACTGAGTTTCCCTGAGAGATGCTTAGAAGCAGGATGGTGTGTGAAGTTAGTGAGCCAAATGGAGTTGTTCTCCCACAAGAACCACTCGGCTGATCCTTCTTCAATATGCCCTTCACCAACATGCAGTGTTTCCTTGATTGAATTAGCTCTCACACCAATATTTGCGTCTAGAGCCTTTGCATTGAGGGCTATCTGAAAACGGCTGTGGCGTTGAAGTTGCCTGTGAATGTGGAGTTGGTGGCATGTGAAACCCGCATGTGGAGCATTCGTTTGTGTGGGATGCTCTACCAGGTTCATTCCTAGATAATGCACTCAAAGGGCACTAGGCATAGAGTGTGAAAACTGAGTTTCCTTGAGAGCTGCTTGGAAGCCGGATGGTGTGTGAAGTTAGTGAGCCAAATGGAGTTGTTCTCCCACAAGAACCACTCGGCTGATCCTTCTTCAATATGCCCTTCACCAACATGCAGTGTTTCCTTGATTGAATTAGCTCTCACAGCAATATTTACGTCTAGAGCCTTTGCATTGAGGGCTATCTGAAAACGGCTGTGGCGCTGAAGTTGCCTGTGAATGTGGAGTTGGTGGCAAGTGAAACCCGCATGTGGAGCATTCGTTTGTGTGGGATGCTGTCCCAGGTTCATTCCTAGATAATGCCCTCAAAGGGCACTAAGCACAGAGTGTGAAAACGGAGTTTCCCTGAGAGCTGCTTGGAAGCCTGATGGTGTGTGAAGTTAGTGAGCAAAATGGAGTTGTTCTCCCACAAGAACCACTCGGCTGATTCTTCTTCAGTATGCCCTTCACCAACATGCAGTGTTTCCTTGATTGAATTAGCTCTCACACCAATATTTGCGTCTAGAGCCTTTGCATTGAGGGCTATCTGAAAACGGCTGTGGCGCTGAAGTTGCCTGTGAATGTGGAGTTGGTGGCATGAGAAACCCGCATGTGGAGCATTCGTTTGTGTGGGATTCTCTACCAGGTTCATTCCTAGATAATGCACTCAAAGGGCACTAAGCATAGAGTGTGAAAACTGAGTTTCCTTGAGAGCTGCTTGGAAGCCTGATGGTGTGTGAAGTTAGTGAGCCAAATGGAGTTGTTCTCCCTCAAGAACCACTCGGCTGATCCTTCTTCAATATGCCCTTCACCAACATGCAGTGTTTCCTTGATTGAATTAGCTCTCACACCAATATTTGCGTCTAGAGCCTTTGCATTGAGGGCTATTTGAAAACGGATGTGGCGCTGAAGTTGCCTGTAAATGTGGAGTTGGTGGCATGTGAAACCCGCATGTGGAGCATTCATTTGTGTGGGATGCTCACCAAGCTTCATTTCAGTCCTAGGCACTCAAAGGGCACTAAGCATAGAGTGTGCAAACTGAGTTTCCCTGAGAGCTGCTTGGAAGCCTGATGGTGTGTGAAGTTAGTGAGCCAAATGGAGTTGTTCTCCCACAAGAACCACTCGGCTGATCCTTCTTCAATATGCCCTTCACCAACATGCTGTGTTTCCTTGATTGAATTAGCTCTCACACCAATATTTGCATCTAGAGCCTTTGCATTGAGGGCTATCTGAAAATGGCTGTGGCGCTGAAGTTGCTCTCAATGTGGAGTTGGTGGCATGTGAAACCCGCATGTGGAGCATTCATTTGTTTCGGATGCTCTACCAGGTTCATTCCTAGATAATGCAATCAAAGGGCACTAAGCATAGAGTGTGAAAACTGAGTTTCCTTGAGAGCTGCTTGGAAGCCTGATGGTGTGTGAAGTTAGTGAGCCAAATGGAGTTGTTCTCCCACAAGAACCACTCGGCTGATTCTTCTTCAATATGCCCTTCACCAACATGCAGTGTTTCCTTGATTGAATTAGCTCTCACACCAATATTTGCGTCTAGAGCCTTTGCATTGAGGGCTATCTGAAAACGGCTGTGGCGCTGAAGTTGCCTGTGAATGTGGAGTTGGTGGCATGTGAAACCCGCATGTGGAGCATTCGTTTGTGTGGGATGCTCTACCAGGTTCATTCCTAGATAATGCACTCAAAGGGCACTAAGCATAGAGTGTGAAAACTGAGTTTCCTTGAGAGCTGCTTGGAAGCCTGATGGTGTGTGAAGTTAGTGAGCCAAATGGAGTTGTTCTCCCTCAAGAACCACTCGGCTGATCCTTCTTCAATATGCCCTTCACCAACATGCAGTGTTTCCTTGATTGAATTAGCTCTCACACCAATATTTGCGTCTAGAGTCTTTGCATTGAGGGCTATTTGAAAACGGATGTGGCGCTGAAGTTGCCTGTAAATGTGGAGTTGGTGGCATGTGAAACCCGCATGTGGAGCATTCATTTGTGTGGAATGCTCACCAAGCTTCATTTCAGTCCTAGGCACTCAAAGGGCACTAAGCATAGAGTGTGCAAACTGAGTTTCCCTGAGAGCTGCTTGGAAGCCTGATGGTGTGTGAAGTTAGTGAGCCAAATGGAGTTGTTCTCCCACAAGAACCACTCGGCTGATCCTTCTTCAATATGCCCTTCACCAACATGCTGTGTTTCCTTGATTGAATTAGCTCCCACACCAATATTTGCATCTAGAGCCTTTGCATTGAGGGCTATCTGAAAATGGCTGTGGCGCTGAAGTTGCATGAGAATGTGGAGTTGGTGGCATGTGAAACCCGCATGTGGAGCATTCATTTGTTTCGGATGCTCTACCAGGTTCATTCCTAGATAATGCACTCAAAGGGCACTAAGCATAGAGTGTGAAAACTGAGTTTCCTTGAGAGCTGCTTGGAAGCCTGATGGTGTGTGAAGTTAGTGAGCCAAATGGAGTTGTTCTCCCACAAGAACCACTCGGCTGATTCTTCTTCAATATGCCCTTCACCAACATGCAGTGTTTCCTTGATTGAATTAGCTCTCACACCAATATTTGCGTCTAGAGCCTTTGCATTGAGGGCTATCTGAAAACGGCTGTGGCGCTGAAGTTGCCTGTGAATGTGGAGTTGGTGGCATGTGAAACCCGCATGTGGAGCATTCGTTTGTGTGGGATGCTCTACCAGGTTCATTCCTAGATAATGCACTCAAAGGGCACTAAGCATAGAGTGTGAAAACCGAGTTTCCTTGATTGTTGCTTGGAAGCCGTATGGTGTGTGAAGTTAGTGAGCCAAATGGAGTTGTTCTCCCACAAGAACCACTCGGCTGATCCTTCTTCAATATGCCCTTCACCAACATGCAGTGTTTCCTTGATTGAATTAGCTCTCACACCAATATTTGCTTCTAGAGCCTTTGCATTGAGGGCTATCTGAAAACGGCTGTGGCGCTGAAGTTGCCTGTGAATGTGGAGTTGGTGGCATGTGAAACCCGCATGTGGAGCATTCGTTTGTGTGGGATGCTCACCAAGATTCATTTCAGTCCTAGCCACTCAAAGGGCACTAAGCATAGAGTGTGAAAACTGAGTTTCCTTGAGAGCTGCTTGGAAGCCTGATTGTGTGTGAAGTTAGTGAGCCAAATGGAGTTGTTCTCCCACAAGAACCACTCGGCTGATCCTTCTTCAATATGCCCTTCACCAACATGCAGTGTTTCCTTGATTGAATTAGCTCTCACACCAATATTTGCTTCTAGAGCCTTTGCATTGAGGGCTATCTGAAAACGGCTGTGGCCCTGAAGTTGCATGAGAATGTGGAGTTGGTGGCATGCGAAACCTGCATGTGGAGCATTCGTTTGTGTGGGATGCTCACCAAGCTTCATTTCAGTCCTAGGCACTCAAAGGGCACTAAGCACAGAGTGTGAAAACTGAATTTCCTTGAGAGCTGCTTGGAAGCCTGATGGTGTGTGAAGTTAGTGAGCCAAATGGAGTTGTTCTCCCACAAGAACCACTCGGCTGATCCTTCTTCAATATGCCCTTCACCAACATGCAGTGTTTCCTTGATTGAATTAGCTCTCACACCAATATTTGCGTCTAGAGCCTTTGCATTGAGGGTTATCTGAAAACGGCTGTGGCGCTGAAGTTGCCTGTGAATGTGGAGTTGCTGGCATGTGAAACCCGCATGTGGAGCATTCGTTTGTGTGGGTTGCTCTACCAGGTTCATTCCTAGATAATGCACTCAAAGGGCACTAAGCATAGAGTGTGAAAACTGAGTTTCCCTGAGAGCTGCTTGGAAGCCTGATGGTGTGTGAAGTTAGTGAGCCAAATGGAGTTGTTCTCCCACAAGAACCACTCGGCTGATCCTTCTTCAATATGCCCTTCACCAACATGCAGTGTTTCCTTGATTGAATTAGCTCTCACACCAATATTTGCGTCTAGAGCCTTTGCATTGAGGGCTATCTGAAAACAGCTGTGGCGCTGAAGTTGCCTGTGAATGTGGAGTTGGTGGCATGTGAAACCCGCATGTGGAGCATTCGTTTGTGTGGGATGCTCTACCAGGTTCATTCCTGGATAATGCACTCAAAGGGCACTAAGCATAGAGTGTGAAAACTGAGTTTCCCTGAGAGATGCTTAGAAGCAGGATGGTGTGTGAAGTTAGTGAGCCAAATGGAGTTGTTCTCCCACAAGAACCACTCGGCTGATCCTTCTTCAATATGCCCTTAACCAACATGCAGTGTTTCCTTGATTGAATTAGCTCTCACACCAATATTTGCGTCTAGAGCCTTTGCAATGAGGGCTATCTGAAAACGGCTGTGGCGCTGAAGTTGCCTGTGAATGTGGAGTTGGTGGCATGTGAAACCCGCATGTGGAGCATTCGTTTGTGTGGGATGCTCTACCAGGTTCATTCCTAGATAATGCACTCAAAGGGCACTAAGCATAGAGTGTGAAAACTGAGTTTCCTTGAGAGATGCTTGGAAGCCGGATGGTGTGTGAAGTTAGTGAGCCAAATGGAGTTGTTCTCCCACAAGAACCACTCGGCTGATCCTTCTTCAATATGCCCTTCACCAACATGCAGTGTTTCCTTGATTGAATTAGCTCTCACACCAATATTTGCTTCTAGAGCCTTTGCATTGAGGGCTATCTGAAAACGGCTGTGGCGCTGAAGTTGCATGAGAATGTGGAGTTGGTGGCATGTGAAACCCGCATGTGGAGCATTCGTTTGTGTGGAATGCTCACCAAGCTTCCTTTTAGTCCTAGGCACTCAAAGGGCACTAGGCATAGAGTGTGAAAACTGAGTTTCCTTGAGAGCTGCTTGGAAGCCTGATGGTGTGTGAAGTTAGTTAGCCAAATGGAGTTGTTCTCCCACAAGAACCACTCGGCTGATCCTTCTTCAATATGCCCTTCACCAACATGCAGTGTTTCCTTGATTGAATTAGCTCTCACAGCAATATTTGCGTCTAGAGCCTTTGCATTGAGGGCTATCTGAAAACGGCTGTGGCGCTGAAGTTGCCTGTGAATGTGGAGTTGGTGGCAAGTGAAACCCGCATGTGGAGCATTCGTTTGTGTGGGATGCTGTCCCAGGTTCATTCCTAGATAATGCCCTCAAAGGGCACTAAGCACAGAGTGTGAAAACTGAGTTTCCCTGAGAGCTGCTTGGAAGCCTGATGGTGTGTGAAGCTAGTGAGCCAAATGGAGTTGTTCTCCCACAAGAACCACTCGGCTGATCCTTCTTCAATATGCCCTTCACCAACATGCTGTGTTTCCTTGATTGAATTAGCTCTCACACCAATATTTGCGTCTAGAGCCTTTGCATTGAGGGCTATCTGAAAATGGCTGTGGCGCTGAAGTTGCTCTCAATGTGGAGTTGGTGGCATGTGAAACCCGCATGTGGAGCATTCATTTGTTTCGGATGCTCTACCAGGTTCATTCCTAGATAATGCACTCAAAGGGCACTAAGCATAGAGTGTGAAAACTGAGTTTCCTTGAGAGCTGCTTGGAAGCCTGATGGTGTGTGAAGTTAGTGAGCCAAATGGAGTTGTTCTCCCACAAGAACCACTCGGCTGATCCTTTTCAATATGCCCTTCACCAACATGCAGTGTTTCCTTGATTGAATTAGCTCTCACACCAATATTTGTGTCTACAGCCTTTGCATTGAGGGCTATCTGAAAACGGCTGTGGCGCTGAAGTTGCCTGTGAATGTGGAGTTGGTGGCATGTGAAACCCGCATGTGGAGCATTCGTTTGTGTGGGATGCTCTACCAGGTTCATTCCTAGATAATGCACTCAAAGGGCACTAAGCATAGAGTGTGAAAACCGAGTTTCCTTGATTGTTGCTTGGAAGCCGTATGGTGTGTGAAGTTAGTGAGCCAAATGGAGTTGTTCTCCCACAAGAACCACTCGGCTGATCCTTCTTCAATATGCCCTTCACCAACATGCAGTGTTTCCTTGATTGAATTAGCTCTCACACCAATATTTGCTTGTAGAGCCTTTGCATTGAGGGCTATCTGAAAACGGCTGTGGCGCTGAAGTTGCCTGTAAATGTGGAGTTGGTGGCATGTGAAACCCGCATGTGGAGCATTCGTTTGTGTGGGATGCTCACCAAGATTCATTTCAGTCCTAGCCACTCAAAGGGCACTAAGCATAGAGTGTGAAAACTGAGTTTCCTTGAGAGCTGCTTGGAAGCCTGATGGTGTGTGAAGTTAGTTAGCCAAATGGAGTTGTTCTCCCACAAGAACCACTCGGCTGATCCTTCTTCAATATGCCCTTCACCAACATGCAGTGTTTCCTTGATTGAATTAGCTCTCACAGCAATATTTGCGTCTAGAGCCTTTGCATTGAGGGCTATCTGAAAACGGCTGTGGCGCTGAAGTTGCCTGTGAATGTGGAGTTGGTGGCAAGTGAAACCCGCATGTGGAGCATTCGTTTGTGTGGGATGCTGTCCCTGGTTCATTCCTAGATAATGCCCTCAAAGGGCACTAAGCACAGAGTGTGAAAACTGAGTTTCCCTGAGAGCTGCTTGGAAGCCTGATGGTGTGTGAAGTTAGTGAGCCAAATGGAGTTGTTCTCCCACAAGAACCACTCGGCTGATCCTTCTTCAATATGCCCTTCACCAACATGCTGTGTTTCCTTGATTGAATTAGCTCTCACACCAATATTTGCGTCTAGAGCCTTTGCATTGAGGGCTATCTGAAAATGGCTGTGGCGCTGAAGTTGCTCTCAATGTGGAGTTGGTGGCATGTGAAACCCGCATGTGGAGCATTCATTTGTTTCGGATGCTCTACCAGGTTCATTCCTAGATAATGCACTCAAAGGGCACTAAGCATAGAGTGTGAAAACTGAGTTTCCTTGAGAGCTGCTTGGAAGCCTGATGGTGTGTGAAGTTAGTGAGCCAAATGGAGTTGTTCTCCCACAAGAACCACTCGGCTGATTCTTCTTCAATATGCCCTTCACCAACATGCAGTGTTTCCTTGATTGAATTAGCTCTCACACCAATATTTGCGTCTAGAGCCTTTGCATTGAGGGCTATCTGAAAACGGCTGTGGCGCTGAAGTTGCCTGTGAATGTGGAGTTGGTGGCATGTGAAACCCGCATGTGGAGCATTCGTTTGTGTGGGATGCTCTACCAGGTTCATTCCTAGATAATGCACTCAAAGGGCACTAAGCATAGAGTGTGAAAACCGAGTTTCCTTGATTGTTGCTTGGAAGCCGTATGGTGTGTGAAGTTAGTGAGCCAAATGGAGTTGTTCTCCCACAAGAACCACTCGGCTGATCCTTCTTCAATATGCCCTTCACCAACATGCAGTGTTTCCTTGATTGAATTAGCTCTCACACCAATATTTGCTTGTAGAGCCTTTGCATTGAGGGCTATCTGAAAACGGCTGTGGCGCTGAAGTTGCCTGTAAATGTGGAGTTGGTGGCATGTGAAACCCGCATGTGGAGCATTCGTTTGTGTGGGATGCTCACCAAGATTCATTTCAGTCCTAGCCACTCAAAGGGCACTAAGCATAGAGTGTGAAAACTGAGTTTCCTTGAGAGCTGCTTGGAAGCCTGATGGTGTGTGAAGTTAGTGAGCCAAATGGAGTTGTTCTCCCACAAGAACCACTCGGCTGATACTTCTTCAATATGCCCTTCACCAACATGCAGTGTTTCCTTGATTGAATTAGCTCTCACACCAATATTTGCGTCTAGAGCCTTTGCATTGAGGGTTATCTGAAAACGGCTGTGGCGCTGAAGTTGCCTGTGAATGTGGAGTTGGTGGCATGAGAAACCCGCATGTGGAGCATTCGTTTGTGTGGGATTCTCTACCAGGTTCATTCCTAGATAATGCACTCAAAGGGCACTAAGCATAGAGTGTGAAAACTGAGTTTCCTTGAGAGCTGCTTGGAAGCCTGATGGTGTGTGAAGTTAGTGAGCCAAATGGAGTTGTTCTCCCTCAAGAACCACTCGGCTGATCCTTCTTCAATATGCCCTTCACCAACATGCAGTGTTTCCTTGATTGAATTAGCTCTCACACCAATATTTGCGTCTAGAGCCTTTGCATTGAGGGCTATTTGAAAACGGATGTGGCGCTGAAGTTGCCTGTAAATGTGGAATTGGTGGCATGTGAAAACCGCATGTGGAGCATTCATTTGTGTGGGATGCTCACCAAGCTTCATTTCAGTCCTAGGCACTCAAAGGGCACTAAGCATAGAGTGTGCAAACTGAGTTTCCCTGAGAGCTGCTTGGAAGCCTGATGGTGTGTGAAGTTAGTGAGCCAAATGGAGTTGTTCTCCCACAAGAACCACTCGGCTGATCCTTCTTCAATATGCCCTTCACCAACATGCTGTGTTTCCTTGATTGAATTAGCTCTCACACCAATATTTGCATCTAGAGCCTTTGCATTGAGGGCTATCTGAAAATGGCTGTGGCGCTGAAGTTGCATGAGAATGTGGAGTTGGTGGCATGTGAAACCCGCATGTGGAGCATACATTTGTTTCGGATGCTCTACCAGGTTCATTCCTAGATAATGCACTCAAAGGGCACTAAGCATAGAGTGTGAAAACTGAGTTTCCTTGAGAGCTGCTTGGAAGCCTGATGGTGTGTGAAGTTAGTGAGCCAAATGGAGTTGTTCTCCCACAAGAACCACTCGGCTGATTCTTCTTCAGTATGCCCTTCACCAACATGCAGTGTTTCCTTGATTGAATTAGCTCTCACACCAATATTTGCGTCTAGAGCCTTTGCATTGAGGGCTATCTGAAAACGGCTGTGGCGCTGAAGTTGCCTGTGAATGTTGAGTTGGTGGCATGTGAAACCCGCATGTGGAGCATTCGTTTGTGTGGGATGCTCTACCAGGTTCATTCCTAGATAATGCACTCAAAGGGCACTAAGCATAGAGTGTGAAAACCGAGTTTCCTTGATTGTTGCTTGGAAGCCGTATGGTGTGTGAAGTTAGTGAGCCAAATGGAGTTGTTCTCCCACAAGAACCACTCGGCTGATCCTTCTTCAATATGCCCTTCACCAACATGCAGTGTTTCCTTGATTGAATTAGCTCTCACACCAATATTTGCTTCTAGAGCCTTTGCATTGAGGGCTATCTGAAAACGGCTGTGGCGCTGAAGTTGCCTGTGAATGTGGAGTTGGTGGCATGTGAAACCCGCATGTGGAGCATTCGTTTGTGTGGGATGCTCACCAAGATTCATTTCAGTCCTAGCCACTCAAAGGGCACTAAGCATAGAGTGTGAAAACTGAGTTTCCTTGAGAGCTGCTTGGAAGCCTGATTGTGTGTGAAGTTAGTGAGCCAAATGGAGTTGTTCTCCCACAAGAACCACTCGGCTGATCCTTCTTCAATATGCCCTTCACCAACATGCAGTGTTTCCTTGATTGAATTAGCTCTCACACCAATATTTGCTTCTAGAGCCTTTGCATTGAGGGCTATCTGAAAACGGCTGTGGCGCTGAAGTTGCATGAGAATGTGGAGTTGGTGGCATGCGAAACCTGCATGTATAGCATTCGTTTGTGTGGGATGCTCACCAAGCTTCATTTCAGTCCTAGGCACTCAAAGGGCACTAAGCATAGAGTGTGCAAACTGAGTTTCCCTGAGAGCTGCTTGGAAGCCTGATGGTGTGTGAAGTTAGTGAGCCAAATGGAGTTGTTCTCCCACAAGAACCACTCGGCTGATCCTTCTTCAATATGCCCTTCACCAACATGCTGTGTTTCCTTGATTGAATTAGCTCTCACACCAATATTTGCATCTAGAGCCTTTGCATTGAGGGCTATCTGAAAATGGCTGTGGCGCTGAAGTTGCATGAGAATGTGGAGTTGGTGGCATGTGAAACCCGCATGTGGAGCATACATTTGTTTCGGATGCTCTACCAGGTTCATTCCTAGATAATGCACTCAAAGGGCACTAAGCATAGAGTGTGAAAACTGAGTTTCCTTGAGAGCTGCTTGGAAGCCTGATGGTGTGTGAAGTTAGTGAGCCAAATGGAGTTGTTCTCCCACAAGAACCACTCGGCTGATCCTTCTTCAATATGCCCTTCACCAACATGCAGTGTTTCCTTGATTGAATTAGCTCTCACACCAATATTTGCGTCTAGAGCCTTTGCATTGAGGGCTATCTGAAAACGGCTGTGGCGCTGAAGTTGCCTGTGAATGTTGAGTTGGTGGCATGTGAAACCCGCATGTGGAGCATTCGTTTGTGTGGGATGCTCTACCAGGTTCATTCCTAGATAATGCACTCAAAGGGCACTAAGCATAGAGTGTGAAAACCGAGTTTCCTTGATTGTTGCTTGGAAGCCGTATGGTGTGTGAAGTTAGTGAGCCAAATGGAGTTGTTCTCCCACAAGAACCACTCGGCTGATCCTTCTTCAATATGCCCTTCACCAACATGCAGTGTTTCCTTGATTGAATTAGCTCTCACACCAATATTTGCTTCTAGAGCCTTTGCATTGAGGGCTATCTGAAAACGGCTGTGGCGCTGAAGTTGCCTGTGAATGTGGAGTTGGTGGCATGTGAAACCCGCATGTGGAGCATTCGTTTGTGTGGGATGCTCACCAAGATTCATTTCAGTCCTAGCCACTCAAAGGGCACTAAGCATAGAGTGTGAAAACTGAGTTTCCTTGAGAGCTGCTTGGAAGCCTGATTGTGTGTGAAGTTAGTGAGCCAAATGGAGTTGTTCTCCCACAAGAACCACTCGGCTGATCCTTCTTCAATATGCCCTTCACCAACATGCAGTGTTTCCTTGATTGAATTAGCTCTCACACCAATATTTGCTTCTAGAGCCTTTGCATTGAGGGCTATCTGAAAACGGCTGTGGCGCTGAAGTTGCATGAGAATGTGGAGTTGGTGGCATGCGAAACCTGCATGTATAGCATTCGTTTGTGTGGGATGCTCACCAAGCTTCATTTCAGTCCTAGGCACTCAAAGGGCACTAAGCACAGAGTGTGAAAACTGAATTTCCTTGAGAGCTGCTTGGAAGCCTGATTGTGTGTGAAGTTAGTGAGCCAAATGGAGTTGTTCTCCCACAAGAACCACTCGGCTGATCCTTCTTCAATATGCCCTTCACCAACATGCAGTGTTTCCTTGATTGAATTAGCTCTCACACCAATATTTGCGTCTAGAGCCTTTGCATTGAGGGTTATCTGAAAACGGCTGTGGCGCTGAAGTTGCCTGTGAATGTGGAGTTGCTGGCATGTGAAACCCGCATGTGGAGCATTTGTTTGTGTGGGTTGCTCTACCAGGTTCATTCCTAGATAATGCACTCAAAGGGCACTAAGCATAGAGTGTGAAAACTGAGTTTCCCTGAGAGCTGCTTGGAAGCCTGATGGTGTGTGAAGTTAGTGAGCCAAATGGAGTTGTTCTCCCACAAGAACCACTCGGCTGATCCTTCTTCAATATGCCCTTCACCAACATGCAGTGTTTCCTTGATTGAATTAGCTCTCACACCAATATTTGCGTCTAGAGCCTTTGCATTGAGGGCTATCTGAAAACAGCTGTGGCGCTGAAGTTGCCTGTGAATGTGGAGTTGGTGGCATGTGAAACCCGCATGTGGAGCATTCGTTTGTGTGGGATGCTCTACCAGGTTCATTCCTGGATAATGCACTCAAAGGGCACTAAGCATAGAGTGTGAAAACTTAGTTTCCCTGAGAGATGCTTAGAAGCAGGATGGTGTGTGAAGTTAGTGAGCCAAATGGAGTTGTTCTCCCACAAGAACCACTCGGCTGATCCTTCTTCAATATGCCCTTAACCAACATGCAGTGTTTCCTTGATTGAATTAGCACTCACACCAATATTTGCGTCTAGAGCCTTTGCAATGAGGGCTATCTGAAAACGGCTGTGGCGCTGAAGTTGCCTGTGAATGTGGAGTTGGTGGCATGTGAAACCCGCATGTGGAGCATTCGTTTGTGTGGGATGCTCTACCAGGTTCATTCCTAGATAATGCACTCAAAGGGCACTAAGCATAGAGTGTGAAAACTGAGTTTCCTTGAGAGCTGCTTGGAAGCCTGATTGTGTGTGAAGTTAGTGAGCCAAATGGAGTTGTTCTCCCACAAGAACCACTCGGCTGATCCTTCTTCAATATGCCCTTCACCAACATGCAGTGTTTCCTTGATTGAATTAGCACTCACACCAATATTTGCATCTAGAGCCTTTGCATTGAGGGCTATCTGAAAACGGCTGTGGCGCTGAAGTTGCATGAGAATGTGGAGTTGGTGGCATGTGAAACCCGCATGTGGAGCATTCGTTTGTGTGGAATGCTCACCAAGCTTCCTTTTAGTCCTAGGCACTCAAAGGGCACTAGGCATAGAGTGTGAAAACTGAGTTTCCTTGAGAGCTGCTTGGAAGCCTGATTGTGTGTGAAGTTAGTGAGCTAAATGGAGTTGTTCTCCCACAAGAACCACTCGGCTGATCCTTCTTCAATATGCCCTTCACCAACATGCTGTGTTTCCTTGATTGAATTAGCTCTCACACCAATATTTGCATCTAGAGCCTTTGCATTGAGGGCTATCTGAAAATGGCTGTGGCGCTGAAGTTGCTCTCAATGTGGAGTTGGTGGCATGTGAAACCCGCATGTGGAGCATTCATTTGTTTCGGATGCTCTACCAGGTTCATTCCTAGATAATGCACTCAAAGGGCACTAAGCATAGAGTGTGAAAACTGAGTTTCCTTGAGAGCTGCTTGGAAGCCTGATGGTGTGTGAAGTTAGTGAGCCAAATGGAGTTGTTCTCCCACAAGAACCACTCGGCTGATTCTTCTTCAATATGCCCTTCACCAACATGCAGTGTTTCCTTGATTGAATTAGCTCTCACACCAATATTTGCGTCTAGAGCCTTTGCATTGAGGGCTATCTGAAAACGGCTGTGGCGCTGAAGTTGCCTGTGAATGTGGAGTTGGTGGCATGTGAAACCCGCATGTGGAGCATTCGTTTGTGTGGGATGCTCTACCAGGTTCATTCCTAGATAATGCACTCAAAGGGCACTAAGCATAGAGTGTGAAAACCGAGTTTCCTTGATTGTTGCTTGGAAGCCGTATGGTGTGTGAAGTTAGTGAGCCAAATGGAGTTGTTCTCCCACAAGAACCACTCGGCTGATCCTTCTTCAATATGCCCTTCACCAACATGCAGTGTTTCCTTGATTGAATTAGCTCTCACACCAATATTTGCTTCTAGAGCCTTTGCATTGAGGGCTATCTGAAAACGGCTGTGGCGCTGAAGTTGCCTGTGAATGTGGAGTTGGTGGCATGTGAAACCCGCATGTGGAGCATTCATTTGTGTGGGATGCTCACCAAGATTCATTTCAGTCCTAGCCACTCAAAGGGCACTAAGCATAGAGTGTGAAAACTGAGTTTCCTTGAGAGCTGCTTGGAAGCCTGATGGTGTGCGAAGTTAGTGAGCCAAATGGAGTTGTTCTCCCACAAGAACCACTCGGCTGATCCTTCTTCAGTATGCCCTTCACCAACATGCAGTGTTTCCTTGATTGAATTAGCTCTCACACCAATATTTGCTTCTAGAGCCTTTGCATTGAGGGCTATCTGAAAACGGCTGTGGCGCTGAAGTTGCATGAGAATGTGGAGTTGGTGGCATGTGAAACCTGCATGTGGAGCATTCGTTTGTGTGGGATGCTCACCAAGCTTCATTTCAGTCCTAGGCACTCAAAGGGCACTAAGCATAGAGTGTGGAAACTGAGTTTCCTTGAGAGCTGCTTGGAAGCCTGATGGTGTGTGAAGTTAGTGAGCCAAATGGAGTTGTTCTCCCACAAGAACCACTCGGCTGATCCTTCTTCAATATGCCCTTCACCAACATGCAGTGTTTCCTTGATTGAATTAGCTCTCACAGCAATATTTGCGTCTAGAGCCTTTGCATTGAGGGCTATCTGAAAACGGCTGTGGCGCTGAAGTTGCCTGTGAATGTGGAGTTGGTGGCAAGTGAAACCCGCATGTGGAGCATTCGTTTGTGTGGGATGCTGTCCCAGGTTCATTCCTAGATAATGCCCTCAAAGGGCACTAAGCACAGAGTGTGAAATCTGAGTTTCCCTGAGAGCTGCTTGGAAGCCTGATGGTGTGTGAAGTTAGTGAGCCAAATGGAGTTGTTCTCCCACAAGAACCACTCGGCTGATTCTTCTTCAGTATGCCCTTCACCAACATGCAGTGTTTCCTTGATTGAATTAGCTCTCACACCAATATTTGCGTCTAGAGCCTTTGCATTGAGGGCTATCTGAAAACGGCTGTGGCGCTGAAGTTGCCTGTGAATGTGGAGTTGGTGGCATGTGAAACCCGCATGTGGAGCATTCGTTTGTGTGGGATGCTGTACCAGGTTCATTCCTAGATAATGCCCTCAAAGGGCACTAAGCATAGAGTGTGAAAACTGAGTTTCCTTGAGAGCTGCTTGGAAGCCGGATGGTGTGTGAAGTTAGTGAGCCAAATGGAGTTGTTCTCCCACAAGAACCACTCGGCTGATCC
The DNA here is from genome assembly GCF_030435755.1 of Ochotona princeps. Lineage (NCBI taxonomy): Eukaryota > Metazoa > Chordata > Mammalia > Lagomorpha > Ochotonidae > Ochotona > Ochotona princeps. The sequence continues at coordinate 33,769 of NW_026699600.1, forward strand.
TTCTTCAATATGCCCTTCACCAACATGCAGTGTTTCCTTGATTGAATTAGCTCTCACACCAATATTTGCGTTAGAGCCTTTGCATTGAGGGCTATTTGGAAACGGCTGTGGCGCTGAAGTTGCCTGTAAATGTGGAGTTGGTGGCATGTGAAACCCGCATGTGGAGCATTCGTTTGTGTGGGATGCTCTACCAGGTTCATTCCTAGATAATGCACTCAAAGGGCACTAAGCATAGAGTGTGAAAACTGAATTTCCCTGAGAGCTGCTTGGAAGCCTGATGGTGTGTGAAGTTAGTGAGCCAAATGGAGTTGTTCTCCCACAAGAACCACTCGGCTGATCCTTCTTCAATATGCCCTTCACCAACATGCAGTGTTTCCTTGATTGAATTAGCTCTCACACCAATATTTGCGTGTAGAGCCTTTGCATTGAGGGCTATCTGAAAACGGCTGTGGCGCTGAAGTTGCCTGTAAATGTGGAGTTGGTGGCATGTGAAACCCGCATGTGGAGCATTCGTTTGTGTTGAAAGCTCACCATGCTTCATTTCAGTCCTAGGCACTCAAAGGGCACTAAGCACAGAGTGTGAAAACTGAGTTTCCTTGAGAGCTGCTTGGAAGCCGGATGGTGTGTGAAGTTAATGAGCCAAATGGAGTTGTTCTCCCACAAGAACCACTCGGCTGATTCTTCTTCAATATGCCCTTCACCAACATGCAGTGTTTCCTTGATTGAATTAGCTCTCACACCAATATTTGCGTCTAGAGCCTTTGCATTGAGGGCTATCTGAAAACGGCTGTGGCGCTGAAGTTGCCTGAGAATGTGGAGTTGGTGGCATGTGAAACCTGCATGTGGAGCATTCGTTTGTGTGAAACCTGCTTGTGGAGCATTCGTTTGTGTGGGATGCTCACCAAGCTTCATTTCAGTCCTAGGCACTCAAAGGGCACTAAGCACAGAGTGTGAAAATTGAGTTTCCTTGAGAGCTGCTTGGAAGCCTGATGGTGTGTGAAGTTAGTGAGCCAAATGGAGTTGTTCTCCCACAAGAAACACTCGGCTGATCCTTCTTCAATATGCCCTTCACCAACATGCAGTGTTTCCTTGATTGAATTAGCTCTCACACCAATATTTGCGTCTAGAGCCTTTGCATTGAGGGCTATCTGAAAACGGCTGTGGCGCTGAAGTTGCCTGTGAATGTGGAGTTGGTGGCACGTGAAACCCGCATGTGGAGCATTCGTTTGTGTGGGATGCTCTACCAGGTTCATTCCTAGATAATGCCCTCAAAGGGCACTAAGCATAGAGTGTGAAAACTGAGTTTCCTTGAGAGCTGCTTGGAAGCCTGATGGTGTGTGAAGTTAGTGAGCCAAATGGAGTTGTTCTCCCACAAGAACCACTCGTCTGATCCTTCTTCAATATGCCCTTCACCAACATGCAGTGTTTTCTTGATTGAATTAGCTCTCACACCAATATTTGCGTGTAGAGCCTTTGCATTGAGGGCTATCTGAAAACGGCTGTGGCGCTGAAATTGCCTGTCAATGTGGAGTTGGTGGCATGTGAAACCCGCATGTGGAGCATTCGTTTATGTGAAACCTGCATGTGGAGCATTCGTTTGTGTGGGATGCTCACCATGCTTCATTTCAGTCCTAGACACTCAAAGGGCACTAAGCACAGAGTGTGAAAACTGAGTTTCCTTGAGAGCTGCTTGGAAGCCTGATGGTGTGTGAAGTTAGTGAGCCAAATGGAGTTGTTCTCCCACAAGAACCACTCGGCTGATCCTTCCTCAATATGCCCTTCACCAACATGCAGTGTTTCCTTGTTTGAATTAGCTCTCACACCAATATTTGCGTCTAGAGCCTTTGCATTGAGGGCTATCTGAAAACGGCTGTGGCGCTGAAGTTGCCTGTGAATGTGGAGTTGGTGGCATGTGAAACCGGCATGTGGAGCATTCGTTTGTGTGGGATCCTCTACCAGGTTCATTCCTGGATAATGCCCTCAAAGGGCACTAAGCATAGAGTGTGAAAACTGAGTTTCCTTGATAGTTGCTTGGAAGCCGGATGGTGTGTGAAGTTAGTGAGCCAAATGGAGTTGTTCTCCCACAAGAACCACTCGGCTGATCCTTCTTCAATATGCCCTTCACCAACATGCAGTGTTTCTTTGATTGAATTAGCTCTCACACCAATATTTGCGTCTAGAGCCTTTGCATTGAGGGCTATCTGAAAACGGCTGTGGCGCTGAAGTTGCCTGTCAATGTGGAGTTGGTGGCATGTGAAACCCGCATGTGGAGCATTCGTTTGTGTGGGATGCTCACCAAGATTCATTTCAGTCCTAGCCACTCAAAGGGCACTAAGCATAGAGTGTGAAAACTGAGTTTCCTTGAGAGCTGCATGGACGCCTGATGGTGTGTGAAGTTAGTGAGCCAAATGGAGTTGTTCTCCCACAAGAACCACTCGGCTGATTCTTCTTCAATATGCCCTTCACCAACATGCAGTGTTTCCTTGATTGAATTAGCTCTCACACCAATATTTGCTTCTAGAGCCTTTGCATTGAGGGCTATCTGAAAACGGCTGTGGCGCTGAAGTTGCCTGTGAATGTGGAGTTGGTGGCATGTGAAACCCGCATGTGGAGCATTCGTTTGTGTGGGATGCTCACCAAGCTTCATTTCAGTCCTAGGCACTCAAAGGGCACTAAGCACAGAGTGTGAAAACTGAGTTTCCTTGAGAGCTGCTTGGAAGCCTGATGGTGTGTGAAGTTAGTGAGCCAAATGGAGTTGTTCTCCCACAAGAACCACTCGGCTGATCCTACTTCAATATGCCCTTCACCAACATGCAGTGTTTCCTTGATTGAATTAGCTCTCACACCAATATTTGCGTCTAGAGCCTTTGCATTGAGGGCTATCTGAAAACGGCTGTGGCGCTGAAGTTGCCTGTCAATGTGGAGTTGGTGGCATGTGAAACCCGCATGTGGAGCATTCGTTTGTGTGGGATGCTCACCAAGATTCATTTCAGTCCTAGGCACTCAAAGGGCACTAAGCACAGAGTGTGAAAACTGAGTTTCCTTGAGAGCTGCTTGGAAGCCTGATGGTGTGTGAAGTTAGTGAGCCAAATGGAGTTGTTCTCCCACAAGAACCACTCGGCTGATCCTTCTTCAATATGCCCTTCACCAACATGCAGTGTTTTCTTGATTGAATTAGCTCTCACACCAATATTTGCTTCTAGAGCCTTTGCATTGAGGGCTATCTGAAAACGGCTGTGGCGCTGAAGTTGCCTGTGAATGTGGAGTTGGTGGCATGTGAAACCCGCATGTGGAGCATTCGTTTGTGTGGGATGCTCACCAAGATTCATTTCAGTCCTAGGCACTCAAAGGGCACTAAGCACACAGAGTGAAAACTGAGTTTCCTTGAGAGCTGCTTGGAAGCCTGATGGTGTGTGAAGTTAGTGAGCCAAATGGAGTTGTTTTCGCACAAGAACCACTCGGCTGATCCTTCTTCAATATGCCCTTCACCAACATGCAGTGTTTCCTTGATTGAATTAGCTCTCACACCAATATTTGCGTCTAGAGATTTGCATTGAGGGCTATCTGAAAACGGCTGTGGCGCTGAAGTTGCCTGTAAATGTGGAGTTGGTGGCATGTGAAACCCGCATGTGGAGCATTCGTTTGTGTGAAACCTGCATGTGGAGCATTCGTTTGTGTGGGATGCTCTACCAGGTTCATTCCTAGATAATGCCCTCAAAGGGCACTAAGCATAGAGTGTGAAAACTGAGTTTCCTTGAGAGTTGCTTGGAAGCCGGATAATGTGTGAAGTTAGTGAGCCAAATGGAGTTGTTCTCCCACAAGAACCACTCGGCTGATCCTTCTTCAATATGCCCTTCACCAACATGCAGTGTTTCCTTGATTGAATTAGCTCTCACACCAATATTTGCGTCTAGAGCCTTTGCATTGAGGGCTATCTGAAAACGGCTGTGGCGCTGAAGTTGCCTGTAAATGTGGAGTTGGTGGCATGTGAAACCCGCATGTGGAGCATTCGTTTGTGTGGGATGCTCACCAAGCTTCATTTCAGTCCTAGACCCTCAAAGGGCACTAAGCACAGAGTGTGAAAACTGAGTTTCCTTGAGAGCTGCTTGGAAGCCGGATTGTGTGTGAAGTTAATGAGCCAAATGGAGTTGTTCTCCCACAAGAACCACTCGGCTGATCCTTCTTCAATATGTCCTTCACCAACATGCAGTGTTTCCTTGATTGAATTAGCTCTCACACCAATATTTGCGTCTAGAGCCTTTGCATTGAGGGCTATCTGAAAACGGCTGTGGCGCTGAAGTTGCCTGTAAATGTGGAGCTGGTGGCATGTGAAACCCGCATGTGGAGCATTCGTTTGTGTGGGATGCTCACCATGCTTCATTTCAGTCCTAGGCATTCAAAGGGCACTAAGCACAGAGTGTGAAAACTGAGTTTCCTTGAGAGCTGCTTGGGAGCCTGATGGTGTGTGAAGTTAGTGAGCCAAATGGAGTTGTTCTCCCACAAGAACCACTCGGCTGATTTTTCTTCAATATGCCCTTCACCAACATGCAGTGTTTCCTTGATTGAATTAGCTCTCACACCAATATTTGCATCTAGAGCCTTTGCATTGAGGGCTATCTGAAAACGGCTGTGGTGCTGAAGTTGCCTGTGAATGTGGAGTTGGTGGCATGTGAAACCCGCATGTGGAGCATTCGTTTGTGTGGGATGCTCTACCAGGTTCATTCCTAGATAATGCACTCAAAGGGCACTAAGCATAGAGTGTGAAAACTGAATTTCCCTGAGAGCTGCTTGGAAGCCTGATGGTGTGTGAAGTTAGTGAGCCAAATGGAGTTGTTCTCCCACAAGAACCACTCGGCTGATTCTTCTTCAATATGCCCTTCACCAACATGCAGTGTTTCCTTGATTGAATTAGCTCTCACACCAATATTTGCGTCTAGAGCCTTTGCATTGAGGGCTATCTGAAAACGGCTGTGGCGCTGAAGTTGCCTGTGAATGTGGAGTTGTGGCATGTGAAACCCGCATGTGGAGCATTCGTTTGTGTGGGATCCTCTACCAGGTTCATTCCTAGATAATGCCCTCAAAGGGCACTAAGCATAGAGTGTGAAAACTGAGTTTCCTTGAGAGTTGCTTGGAAGCCGGATAATGTGTGAAGTTAGTTAGCCAAATGGAGTTGTTCTCCCACAAGAACCACTCGGCTGATCCTTCTTCAATATGCCCTTCACCAACATGCAGTGTTTCCTTGATTGAATTAGCTCTCACACCAATATTTGCGCCTAGAGCCTTTGCATTGAGGGCTATCTGAAAACGGCTGTGGCGCTGAAGTTGCCTGTGAATGTGGAGTTGGTGGCATGTGAAACCCGCATGTGGAGCATTCGTTTGTGTGGGATGCTCTACCAGGTTCATTCCTAGATAATGCACTCAAAGGGCACTAAGCATAGAGTGTGAAAACTGAATTTCCCTGAGAGCTGCTTGGAAGCCTGATGGTGTGTGAAGTTAGTGAGCCAAATGGAGTTGTTCTCCCACAAGAACCACTCGGCTGATTCTTCTTCAATATGCCCTTCACCAACATGCAGTGTTTCCTTGATTGAATTAGCTCTCACACCAATATTTGCGTCTAGAGCCTTTGCATTGAGGGCTATCTGAAAACGGCTGTGGCACTGAAGTTGCCTGTGAATGTGGAGTTGGTGGCATGTGAAACCCGCATGTGGAGCATTCGTTTGTGTGGGATGCTCTACCAGGTTCATTCCTAGATAATGCACTCAAAGGGCATTAAGCATAGAGTGTGAAAACTGAGTTTCCCTGAGAGCTGCTTGGAAGCCTGACGGTGTGTGAAGTTAGTGAGCCAAATGGAGTTGTTCTAGCACAAGAGCCACTCGGCTGATCCTTCTTCAATATGCCCTTCACCAACATGCAGTGTTTCCTTGATTGAATTAGCTCTCACACCAATATTTGCGTCTAGAGCCTTTGCATTGAGGGCTATCTGAAAACGGCTGTGGCGCTGAAGTTGCCTGTGAATGTGGAGTTGTGGCATGTAAAACCCGCATGTGGAGCATTCGTTTGTGTGCGATGCTCACCAAGCTTCATTTCAGTCCTAGGCACTCAAAGGACACTAAGCATAGAGTGTCAAAACTGAGTTTCCTTGAGAGCTGCTTGGAAGAATGATGGTGTGTGAAGTTAATGAGCCAAATGGAGTTGTTCTCCCACAAGAAACACTCGGCTGATCCTTCTTCAATATGCCCTTCACCAACATGCAGTGTTTCCTTGATTGAATTAGCTGTCACACCAATATTTGCGTGTAGAGGCTTTGCATTGAGGGCTATCTGAAAACGGTTGTGGCGCTGAAGTTGCCTGTGAATGTGGAGTTGGTGGCATGTGAAACCCGCATGTGGAGCATTCGTTTGTGTGGGATGCTCTACCAGGTTCATTCCTAGATAATGCACTCAAAGGGCACTAAGCACAGAGTGTGAAAACTGAGTTTCCCTGAGAGCTGCTTGGAAGCGTGATGGTGTGTGAAGTCAGTGAGCCAAATGGAGTTGTTCTCGCACAAGAACCACTCGGCTGATCCTTCTTCAATATGCCCTTCACCAACATGCAGTGTTTCCTTGATTGAATTAGCTCTCACACCAATATTTGCTTCTAGAGCCTTTGCATTGAGGGCTATCTGAAAACGGCTGTGGCGCTGAAGTTGCATGAGAATGTGGAGTTGGTGGCATGTGAAACCCGCATGTGGAGCATTCGTTTGTGTGGGATGCTCACCAAGCTTCATTTCAGTCCTAGGCACTCAAAGGGCACTAAGCACAGAGTGTGAAAACTGAGTTTCCTTGAGAGCTGCTTGGAAGCCTGATGGTGTGTGAAGTTAGTGAGCCAAATGGAGTTGTTCTCCCACAAGAACCACTCGGCTGATTCTTCTTCAATATGCCCTTCACCAACATGCAGTGTTTCCTTGATTGAATTAGCTCTCACACCAATATTTGCGTCTAGAGCCTTTGCATTGAGGGCTATCTGAAAACGGCTGTGGCGTTGAAGTTGCCTGTGAATGTGGAGTTGTGGCATGTGAAACCCGCATGTGGAGCATTCGTTTGTGTAGGATGCTCACCAAGCTTCATTTCAGTCCTAGGCACTCAAAGGGCACTAAGCATAGAGTGTGAAAACTGAGTTTCCTTGAGAGCTGCTTGGAAGCCTGATGGTGTGTGAAGTTAGTGAGCCAAATGGAGTTGTTCTGGCACAAGAACCACTCGGCTGATCCTTCTTCAATATGCCCTTCACCAACATGCAGTGTTTCCTTGATTGAATTAGCTGTCACACCAATATTTGCGTCTAGAGCCTTTGCATTGAGGACTATCTGAAAACGGCTGTGGCGCTGAAGTTGCCTGTGAATGTGGAGTTGGTGGCATGTGAAACCCGCATGTGGAGCATTCGTTTGTGTGGGATGCTCTACCAGGTTCATTCCTAGAAAATGCACTTAAAGGGCAGTAAGCATAGAGTGTGAAAACTGAGTTTCCCTGAGAGCTGTTTGGAAGCCTGATGGTGTGTGAAGTTAGTGAGCCAAATGGAGTTGTTCTCCCACATGAACCACTCGGCTGATTATTCTTCAATATGCCCTTCACCAACATGCAGTGTTTCCTTGATTGAATTAGCTCTCACACCAATATTTGGGTCTAGAGCCTTTGCATTGAGGGCTATCTGAAAACGGCTGTGGCGCTGAAGTTGCCTGTGAATGTGGAGTTGGTGGCATGTGAAACCCGCATGTGGAGCATTCGTTTGTGTGGGATGCTCTACCAGGTTCATTCCTAGATAATGCACTCAAAGGGCACTAAGCATAGAGTGTGAAAACTGAATTTCCCTGAGAGCTGCTTGGAAGCCTGATGGTGTGTGAAGTTAGTGAGCCAAATGGAGTTGTTCTCCCACAAGAACCACTCGGCTGATCCTTCTTCAATATGCCCTTCACCAACATGCAGTGTTTCCTTGATTGAATTAGCTCTCACACCAATATTTGCGTCTAGAGCCTTTGCATTGAGGGCTATCTGAAAATAGCTGTGGCGCTGAAGTTGCCTGTGAATGTGGAGTTGGTGGCATGTGAAACCCGCATGTGGAGCATTCGTTTCTGTGGGATGCTCACCAAGATTCATTTCAGTCCTAGGCACTCAAAGGGCACTAAGCATAGAGTGTGAAAACTGAGTTTCCTTGAGAGCTGCTTGGAAGCCTGATGGTGTGTGAAGTTAGTGAGCCAAATGGAGTTGTTCTCCCACAAGAACCACTCGGCTGATCCTTCTTCAATATGCCCTTCACCAACATGCCGTGTTTCCTTGATTGAATTAGCTCTCACACCAATATTTGCGTCTAGAGCCTTTGCATTGAGGGCTATCTGAAAACGGCTGTGGCGCTGAAGTTGCCTGTCAATGTGGAGTTGGTGGCATGTGAAACCCGCATGTGGAGCATTCGTTTGTGTGAAACCTGCATGTGGAGCATTCGTTTGTGTGGGATGCTCACCATGCTTCATTTCAGTCCTAGACACTCAAAGGGCACTAAGCACAGAGTGTGAAAACTGAGTTTCCTTGAGAGCTGCTTGGAAGCCTGATGGTGTGTGAAGTTAGTGAGCCAAATGGAGTTGTTCTCCCACAAGAACCACTCGGCTGATCCTTCCTCAATATGCCCTTCACCAACATGCAGTGTTTCCTTGATTGAATTAGCTCTCACACCAATATTTGCGTCTAGAGCCTTTGCATTGAGGGCTATCTGAAAACGGCTGTGGCGCTGAAGTTGCCTGTGAATGTGGAGTTGGTGGCATGTGAAACCCGCATGTGGAGCATTCGTTTGTGTGGGATCCTCTACCAGGTTCATTCCTAGATAATGCCCTCAAAGGGCACTAAGCATAGAGTGTGAAAACTGAGTTTCCTTGATAGTTGCTTGGAAGCCGGATGGTGTGTGAAGTTAGTGAGCCAAATGGAGTTGTTCTCCCACAAGAACCACTCGGCTGATCCTTCTTCAATATGCCCTTCACCAACATGCAGTGTTTCTTTGATTGAATTAGCTCTCACACCAATATTTGCGTCTAGAGCCTTTGCATTGAGGGCTATCTGAAAACGGCTGTGGCGCTGAAGTTGCCTGTCAATGTGGAGTTGGTGGCATGTGAAACCCGCATGTGGAGCATTCGTTTGTGTGGGATGCTCACCAAGATTCATTTCAGTCCTCGCCACTCAAAGGGCACTAAGCATAGAGTGTGAAAACTGAGTTTCCTTGAGAGCTGCATGGACGCCTGATGGTGTGTGAAGTTAGTGAGCCAAATGGAGTTGTTCTCCCACAAGAACCACTCGGCTGATTCTTCTTCAATATGCCCTTCACCAACATGCAGTGTTTCCTTGATTGAATTAGCTCTCACACCAATATTTGCTTCTAGAGCCTTTGCATTGAGGGCTATCTGAAAACGGCTGTGGCGCTGATGTTGCCTGTGAATGTGGAGTTGGTGGCATGTGAAACCCGCATGTGGAGCATTCGTTTGTGTGGGATGCTCACCAAGCTTCATTTCAGTCCTAGGCACTCAAAGGGCACTAAGCACAGAGTGTGAAAACTGAGTTTCCTTGAGAGCTGCTTGGAAGCCTGATGGTGTGTGAAGTTAGTGAGCCAAATGGAGTTGTTCTCCCACAAGAACCACTCGGCTGATCCTACTTCAATATGCCCTTCACCAACATGCAGTGTTTCCTTGATTGAATTAGCTCTCACACCAATATTTGCGTCTAGAGCCTTTGCATTGAGGGCTATCTGAAAACGGCTGTGGTGCTGAAGTTGCCTGTCAATGTGGAGTTGGTGGCATGTGAAACCCGCATGTGGAGCATTCGTTTGTGTGAAACCTGCATGTGGAGCATTCGTTTGTGTGGGATGCTCACCATGCTTCATTTCAGTCCTAGCCACTCAAAGGGCACTAAGCACAGAGTGTGAAAACTGAGTTTCCTTGAGAGCTGCTTGGAAGCCTGATGGTGTGTGAAGTTAGTGAGCCAAATGGAGTTGTTCTCCCACAAGAACCACTCGGCTGATCCTTCTTCAATATGCCCTTCACCAACATGCAGTGTTTCTTTGATTGAATTAGCTCTCACACCAATATTTGCGTCTAGAGCCTTTGCATTGAGGGCTATCTGAAAACGGCTGTGGCGCTGAAGTTGCCTGTCAATGTGGAGTTGGTGGCATGTGAAACCCGCATGTGGAGCATTCGTTTGTGTGGGATGCTCACCAAGATTCATTTCAGTCCTAGCCACTCAAAGGGCACTAAGCATAGAGTGTGAAAACTGAGTTTCCTTGAGAGCTGCATGGACGCCTGATGGTGTGTGAAGTTAGTGAGCCAAATGGAGTTGTTCTCCCACAAGAACCACTCGGCTGATCCTTCTTCAATATGCCCTTCACCAACATGCAGTGTTTCCTTGATTGAATTAGCTCTCACACCAATATTTGCTTCTAGAGCCTTTGCATTGAGGGCTATCTGAAAACGGCTGTGGCGCTGAAGTTGCCTGTGAATGTGGAGTTGGTGGCATGTGAAACCCGCATGTGGAGCATTCGTTTGTGTGGGATGCTCACCAAGCTTCATTTCAGTCCTAGGCACTCAAAGGGCACTAAGCACAGAGTGTGAAAACTGAGTTTCCTTGAGAGCTGCTTGGAAGCCTGATGGTGTGTGAAGTTAGTGAGCCAAATGGAGTTGTTCTCCCACAAGAACCACTCGGCTGATCCTACTTCAATATGCCCTTCACCAACATGCAGTGTTTCCTTGATTGAATTAGCTCTCACACCAATATTTGCGTCTAGAGCCTTTGCATTGAGGGCTATCTGAAAACGGCTGTGGCGCTGAAGTTGCCTGTCAATGTGGAGTTGGTGGCATGTGAAACCCGCATGTGGAGCATTCGTTTGTGTGAAACCTGCATGTGGAGCATTCGTTTGTGTGGGATGCTCACCATGCTTCATTTCAGTCCTAGCCACTCAAAGGGCACTAAGCACAGAGTGTGAAAACTGAGTTTCCTTGAGAGCTGCTTGGAAGCCTGATGGTGTGTGAAGTTAGTGAGCCAAATGGAGTTGTTCTCCCACAAGAACCACTCGGCTGATCCTTCTTCAATATGCCCTTCACCAACATGCAGTGTTTCCTTGATTGAATTAGCTCTCACACCAATATTTGCGTCTAGAGCCTTTGCATTGAGGGCTATCTGAAAACGGCTGTGGCGCTGAAGTTGCATGAGAATGTGGAGTTGGTGGCATGGGAAACCTGCATGTGGAGCATTCGATTGTGTGGGATGCTCACCAAGCTTCATTTCAGTCCTAGGCACTCAAAGGGCACTAAGCACAGAGTGTGAAAACTGAGTTTCCTTGAGAGGTGGTTGGAAGCCTGATGGTGTGTGAAGTTAGTGAGCCAAATGGAGTTGTTCTCCCACAAGAACCACTCGGCTGATCCTTCTTCAATATGCCCTTCACCAACATGCAGTGTTTCCTTGATTGAATTAGCTCTCACACCAATATTTGCGTCTAGAGCCTTTGCATTGAGGGCTATCTGAAAACGGCTGTGGCGCTGAAGTTGCCTGTGAATGTGGAGTTGTGGCATGTGAAACCCGCATGTGGAGCATTCGTTTGTGTGGGATGCTCTACCAGGTTCATTCCTAGATAATGCCCTCAAAGGGCACTAAGCATAGAGTGTGAAAACTGAGTTTCCTTGAGAGTTGCTTGGAAGCCGGATAATGTGTGAAGTTAGTGAGCCAAATGGAGTTGTTCTCCCACAAGAACCACTCGGCTGATCCTTCTTCAATATGCCCTTCACCAACATGCAGTGTTTCCTTGATTGAATTAGCTCTCACACCAATATTTGCGTCTAGAGCCTTTGCATTGAGGGCTATCTGAAAACGGCTGTGGCGCTGAAGTTGCCTGTGAATGTGGAGTTGGTGGCATGTGAAACCCGCATGTGGAGCATTCGTTTGTGTGGGATGCTCACCAAGCTTCATTTCAGTCCTAGGCCCTCAAAGGGCACTAAGCACAGAGTGTGAAAACTGAGTTTCCTTGAGAGCTGCTTGGAAGCCTGATGGTGTGTGAAGTTAATGAGCCAAATGGAGTTGTTCTCCCACAAGAACCACTCGGCTGATCCTTCTTCAATATGCCCTTCACCAACATGCAGTGTTTCCTTGATTGAATTAGCTCTCACACCAATATTTGCGTCTAGAGCCTTTGCATTGAGGGCTATCTGAAAACGGCTGTGGCGCTGAAGTTGCCTGTAAATGTGGAGTTGGTGGCATGTGAAACCCGCATGTGGAGCATTCGTTTGTGTGGGATGCTCACCATGCTTCATTTCAGTCCTAGGCATTCAAAGGGCACTAAGCACAGAGTGTGAAAACTGAGTTTCCTTGAGAGATGCTTGGGAGCCTGATGGTGTGTGAAGTTAGTGAGCCAAATGGAGTTGTTCTCCCACAAGAACCACTCGGCTGATCCTTCTTCAATATGCCCTTCACCAACATGCAGTGTTTCCTTGATTGAATTAGCTCTCACACCAATATTTGCGTCTAGAGCCTTTGCATTGAGGGCTATCTGAAAACGGCTGTGGCGCTGATGTTGCCTGTGAATGTGGAGTTGGTGGCATGTGAAACCCGCATGTGGAGCATTCGTTTGTGTGGGATGCTCTATCAGGTTCATTCCTAGATAAAGCACTCAAAGGGCACTAAGCATAGAGTGTGAAAACTGAATTTCCCTGAGAGCTGCTTGGAAGCCTGATGGTGTGTGAAGTTAGTGAGCCAAATGGAGTTGTTCTCCCACAAGAACCACTCAGCTGATCCTTCTTCAATATGCCCTTCACCAACATGCAGTGTTTCCTTGATTGAATTAGCTCTCACACCAATATTTGCGTCTAGAGCCTTTGCATTGAGGGCTATCTGAAAAAAGCTGTGGCACTGAAGTTGCCTGTCAATGTGGAGTTGGTGGCAAGTGAAACCCGAGTGTGGAGCATTCGTTTGTGTGGGTTGCTCACCATGCTTCATTTCAGTCCTAGGCACTCAAAGGTCACTAAGCACAGAGTGTGAAAACTGAGTTTCCCTGAGAGCTGCTTGGAAGCCTGATGGTGTGTGAAGTTAGTGAGCCAAATGGAGTTGTTCTCCCACAAGAACCACTCGGCTGATCCTACTTCAATATGCCCTTCACCAACATGCAGTGTTTCCTTGATTGAATTAGCTCTCACACCAATATTTGCGTCTAGAGCCTTTGCATTGAGGGCTATCTGAAAACGGCTGTGGCGCTGAAGTTGCCTGTGAATGTGGAGTTGGTGGCATGTGAAACCTGCATGTGGAGCATTCGTTTGTGTGAAACCCGCATGTGGAGCATTCGTTTGTGTGGGATGCTCTACCAGGTTCATTCCTAGATAATGCACTCAAAGGGCACTAAGCATAGAGTGTGAAAACTGAGTTTCCCTGAGAGCTGCTTGGAAGCCTGATGGTGTGTGAAGTTAGTGAGCCAAATGGAGTTGTTCTCCCACAAGAACCACTCGGCTGATTTTTCTTCAATATGCCCTTCACCAACATGCAGTGTTTCCTTGATTGAATTAGCTCTCACACCAATATTTGCATCTAGAGCCTTTGCATTGAGGGCTATCTGAAAACGGCTGTGGTGCTGAAGTTGCCTGTGAATGTGGAGTTGGTGGCATGTGAAACCCGCATGTGGAGCATTCGTTTGTGTGGGATGCTCTACCAGGTTCATTCCTAGATAATGCACTCAAAGGGCACTAAGCATAGAGTGTGAAAACTGAATTTCCCTGAGAGCTGCTTGGAAGCCTGATGGTGTGTGAAGTTAGTGAGCCAAATGGAGTTGTTCTCCCACAAGAACCACTCGGCTGATCCTTCTTCAATATGCCCTTCACCAACATGCAGTGTTTCCTTGATTGAATTAGCTCTCACACCAATATTTGCGTCTAGAGCCTTTGCATTGAGGGCTATCTGAAAACGGCTGTGGCGCTGAAGTTGCATGAGAATGTGGAGTTGGTGGCATGTGAAACCCGCATGTGGAGCATTCGTTTGTGTGGAATGCTCACCAAGCTTCATTTCAGTCCTAGGCACTAAAAGGGCACTAAGCACAGAGTGTGAAAACTGAGTTTCCTTGAGAGCTGCTTGGAAGCCTGATGGTGTGTGAAGTTAGTGAGCCAAATGGAGTTGTTCTCGCACAAGAACCACTCGGCTGATTCTTCTTCAATATGCCCTTCACCAACATGCAGTGTTTCCTTGATTGAATTAGCTCTCACACCAATATTTGCGTCTAGAGCCTTTGCATTGAGGGCTATCTGAAAAAGGCTGTGGCGTTGAAGTTGCCTGTGAATGTGGAGTTGTGGCATGTAAAACTCGCATGTGGAGCATTCGTTTGTGTAGGATGCTCACCAAGCTTCATTTCAGTCCTAGGCACTCAAAGGGCACTAAGCATAGAGTGTCAAAACTGAGTTTCCTTGAGAGCTGCTTGGAAGCCTGATGGTGTGTGAAGTTAGTGAGCCAAATGGAGTTGTTCTCCCACAAGAAACACTCGGCTGATCCTTCTTCAATATTCCCTTCACCAACATGCAGTGTTTCCTTGATTGAATTAGCTCTCACACCAATATTTGCGTCTAGAGCCTTTGCATTGAGGGCTATCTGAAAACGGCTGTGGCGTTGAAGTTGCCTGTGAATGTGGAGTTGTGGCATGTGAAACCCGCATGTGGAGCATTCGTTTGTGTAGGATGCTCACCAAGCTTCATTTCAGTCATAGGCACTCAAAGGGCACTAAGCATAGAGTGTCAAAACTGAGTTTCCTTGAGAGCTGCTTGGAAGCCTGATGGTGTGTGAAGTTAGTGAGCCAAATGGAGTTGTTCTCCCACAAGAGCCACTCGGCTGATCCTTCTTCAATATGCCCTTCACCAACATGCAGTGTTTCCTTGATTGAATTAGCTCTCACACAAATATTTGCGTCTAGAGCCTTTGCATTGAGGGCTATCTGAAAACGGCTGTGGCGCTGAAGTTGCCTGTGAATGTGGAGTTGTGGCATGTAAAACCCGCATGTGGAGCATTCGTTTGTGTGGGATGCTCACCAAGCTTCATTTCAGTCCTAGGCACTCAAAGGACACTAAGCATAGAGTGTCAAAACTGAGTTTCCTTGAGAGCTGCTTGGAAGCCTGATGGTGTGTGAAGTTAATGAGCCAAATGGAGTTGTTCTCCCACAAGAAACACTCGGCTGATCCTTCTTCAATATGCCCTTCTCCAACATGCAGTGTTTCCTTGATTGAATTAGCTCTCACACCAATATTTGCGTGTAGAGCCCTTGCATTGAGGGCTATCTGAAAACGGTTGTGGCGCTGAAGTTGCCTGTGAATGTGGAGTTGTGGCATGTAAAACCCGCATGTGGAGCATTCGTTTGTGTGGGATGCTCACCAAGCTTCATTTCAGTCCTAGGCACTCAAAGGACACTAAGCATAGAGTGTCAAAACTGAATTTCCCTGAGAGCTGCTTGGAAGCCTGATGGTGTGTGAAGTTAGTGAGCCAAATGGAGTTGTTCTCCCACAAGAACCACTCGGCTGATCCTTCTTCAATATGCCCTTCACCAACATGCAGTGTTTCCTTGATTGAATTAGCTCTCACACCAATATTTGCGTCTAGAGCCTTTGCATTGAGGGCTATCTGAAAATAGCTGTGGCGCTGAAGTTGCCTGTGAATGTGGAGTTGGTGGCATGTGAAACCCGCATGTGGAGCATTCGTTTCTGTGGGATGCTCACCAAGCTTGATTTCAGTCCTAGGCACTCAAAGGGCACTAAGCATAGAGTGTGAAAACTGAGTTTCCTTGAGAGCTGCTTGGAAGCCTGATGGTGTGTGAAGTTAGTGAGCCAAATGGAGTTGTTCTCCCACAAGAACCACTCGGCTGATTCTTCTTCAATATGCCCTTCACCAACATGCAGTGTTTTCTTGATTGAATTAGCTCTCACACCAATATTTGCGTCTAGAGCCTTTGCATTGAGGGCTATCTGAAAACGGCTTTGGCGCTGAAGTTGCCTGTGAATGTGGAGTTGGTGGCATGTGAAACCCGCATGTGGAGCATTCGTTTGTGTGGGATGCTCTACCAGGTTCATTCCTAGATAATGCACTCAAAGGGCATTAAGCATAGAGTGTGAAAACTGAGTTTCCCTGAGAGCTGCTTGGAGCCTGATGGTGTGTGAAGTCAGTGAGCCAAATGGAGTTGTTCTCGCACAAGAACCACTCGGCTGATTCTTCTTCAATATGCCCTTCACCAACATGCAGTGTTTCCTTGATTGAATTAGCTCTCACACCAATATTTGCTTCTAGAGCCTTTGCATTGAGGGCTATCTGAAAACGGCTGTGGCGCTGAAGTTGCATGAGAATGTGGAGTTGGTGGCATATGAAATCTGCATGTGGAGCATTCGTTTGTGCTGGGATGCTCACCAAGCTTCATTTCAGTCCTAGGCACTCAAAGGGCACTAAGCACAGAGTGTGAAAACTGAGTTTCCTTGAGAGCTGCTTGGAAGCCTGATGGTGTGTGAAGTTAGTGAGCCAAATGGAGTTGTTCTCGCACAAGAACCACTCGGCTGATCCTTCTTCAATATGCCCTTCACCAACATGCAGTGTTTCCTTGATTGAATTAGCTCTCACACCAATATTTGGGTCTAGAGCCTTTGCATTGAGGGCTATCTGAAAAAGGCTGTGGCGCTGAAGTTGCCTGTGAATGTGGAGTTGGTGGCATGTGAAACCCGCATGTGGAGCATTCGTTTGTGTGGAATGCTCACCAAGCTTCATTTCAGTCCTAGGCACTCAAAGGGCACTAAGCATAGAGTGTGAAAACTGAGTTTCCCTGAGAGCTGCTTGGAAGCCTGATGGTGTGTGAAGTTAATGAGCCAAATGGAGTTGTTCTCCCACAAGAACCACTCGGCTGATCCTTCTTCAATATGCCCTTCACCAACATGCAGTGTTTCCTTGATTGAATTAGCTCTCACACCAATATTTGCGTCTAGAGCCTTTGCATTGAGGGCTATCTGAAAACGGCTGTGGCGCTGAAGTTGCCTGTGAATGTGGAGTTGGTGGCATGTGAAACCCGCATGTGGAGCATTCGTTTGTGTGGGGTGCTCTACCAGGTTCATTCCTAGATAATGCACTCAAAGGGCAGTAAGCATAGAGTGTGAAAACTGAGTTTCCCTGAGAGCTGCTTGGAAGCCTGATGGTGTGTGAAGTTAGTGAGCCAAATGGAGTTGTTCTCCCACAAGAACCACTCGGCTGATTTTTCTTCAATATGCCCTTCACCAACATGCAGTGTTTCCTTGATTGAATTAGCTCTCACACCAATATTTGCGTCTAGAGCCTTTGCATTGAGGGCTATCTGAAAACGGCTGTGGCGTTGAAGTTGCCTGTGAATGTGGAGTTGGTGGCATGTAAAACCCGCATGTGGAGCATTCGTTTGTGTGGGATGCTCACCAAGCTTCATTTCAGTCCTAGGCACTCAAAGGGCACTAAGCATAGAGTGTGAAAACTGAGTTTCCCTGAGAGCTGCTTGGAAGCCTGATGGTGTGTGAAGTTAGTGAGCCAAATGGAGTTGTTCTCGCACAAGAACCACTCGGCTGATCCTTCTTCAATATGCCCTTCACCAACATGCAGTGTTTCCTTGATTGAATTAGCTGTCACACCAATATTTGCGTCTAGAGCCTTTGCATTGAGGACTATCTGAAAACGGCTGTGGCGCTGAAGTTGCCTGTGAATGTGGAGTTGGTGGCATGTGAAACCCGCATGTGGAGCATTCGTTTGTGTGGGATGCTCTACCAGGTTCATTCCTAGATAATGCACTCAAAGGGCACTAAGCATAGAGTGTGAAAACTGAATTTCCCGGAGAGCTGTTTGGAAGCCTGATGGTGTGTGAAGTTAGTGAGCCAAATGGAGTTGTTCTCCCACATGAACCACTCGGCTGATTATTCTTCAATATGCCCTACACCAACATGCAGTGTTTCCTTGATTGAATTAGCTCTCACACCAATATTTGCTTCTAGAGCCTTTGCATTGAGGGCTATCTGAAAACGGCTGTGGCGCTGAAGTTGCCTGTGAATGTGGAGTTGGTGGCATGTGAAACCCGCATGTGGAGCATTCGTTTGTGTGGGATGCTCTACCAGGTTCATTCCTAGATAATGCACTCAAAGGGCACTAAGCATAGAGTGTGAAAACTGAGTTTCCCTGAGAGCTGCTTGGAAGCCTGATGATGTGTGTGAAGTTAGTGAGCCAAATGGAGTTGTTCTCCCACAAGAACCACTCGGCTGATCCTTCTTCAGTATGCCCTTCACCAACATGCAGTGTTTCCTTGATTGAATTAGCTCTCACACCAATATTTGCGTCTAGAGCCTTTGCATTGAGGGCTATGTGAAAATGACTGTGGCGCTGGAGTTGCCTGTGAATGTGGAGTTGGTGGCATGTGAAACCCGCATGTGGAGCATTGGTTTGTGTGGGATGCTCACCAAGCTTCATTCAGTCCTAGGCACTCAAAGGGCACTAAGCATAGAGTGTGAAAACTGAGTTTCCTTGAGAGCTGCTTGGAAGCCTGATGGTGTGTGAAGTTAGTGAGCCAAATGGAGTTGTTCTCCCACAAGAACCACTCGGCTGATCCTTCTTCAATATGCCCTTCACCAACATGCAGTGTTTCCTTGATTGAATTAGCTCTCACACCAATATTTGCGTCTAGAGCCTTTGCATTGAGGGCTATCTGAAAACGGCTGTGGCGCTGAAGTTGCCTGTGAATGTGGAGTGGTGGCATGTGAAACCCGCATGTGGAGCATTCGTTTGTGTGGGATGCTCTACCAGGTTCATTCCTAGATAATGCACTCAAAGGGCACTAAGCATAGAGTGTGAAAACTGAGTTTCCCTGAGAGCTGCTTGGAAGCCTGATGGTGTGTGAAGTTAGTGAGCCAAATGGAGTTGTTCTCCCACAAGAACCACTCGGCTGATCCTTCTTCAATATGCCCTTCACCAACATGCAGTGTTTCCTTGATTGAATTAGCTCTCACACCAATATTTGCGTCTAGAGCATTTGCATTGAGGGCTATCTGAAAACGGCTGTGGCGCTGAAGTTGCCTGTGAATGTGGAGTTGGTGGCATGTGAAACCCGCATGTGCAGCATTCGTTTGAGTGGGATGCTCACCAAGCTTCATTTCAGTCCTAGGCACTCAAAGGGCACTAAGCATAGAGTGTGAAAACTGAGTTTCCTTGAGAGCTGCTTGGAAGCCTGATGGTGTGTGAAGTTAGTGAGCCAAATGGAGTTGTTCTCCCACAAGAACCACTCGGCTGATCCTTCTTCAATATGCCCTTCACCAACATGCAGTGTTTCCTTGATTGAATTAGCTCTCACACCAATATTTGCGTCTAGAGCCTTTGCATTGAGGGCTATCTGAAATGGCTGTGGCGCTGAAATTGCCTGTGAATGTGGAGTTGGTGGAATGTGAAACCCGCATGTGGAGCATTGGTTTGTGTGGGATGCTCAGCAAGCTTCATTTCAGTCCTAGGCACTCAAAGGGCACTAAGCATAGAGTGTGAAAACTGAGTTTCCTTGAGAGCTGCTTGGAAGCCTGATGGTGTGTGAAGTTAGTGAGCCAAATGGAGTTGTTCTCCCACAAGAACCACTCGGCTGATCCTTCTTCAATATGCCCGTCACCAACATGAAGTGTTTCCTTGATTGAATTAGCTCTCACACCAATATTTGCGTCTAGAGCCTTTGCATTGAGGGCTATCTGAAAACGGCTGTGGCGCTGAAGTTGCCTGTGAATGTGGAGTTGGTGGCATGTGAAACGCGCATGTGGAGCATTCGTTTGTGTGGGATGCTCTACCAGTTTCATTCCTAGATAATGCACTCAAAGGGCACTAAGCATAGAGTGTGAAACCTGAGTTTCCTTGAGAGCTGCTTGGAAGCCTGATGGTGTGTGAAGTTAGTGAGCCAAATGGAGTTGTTCTCCCACAAGAACCACTCGGCTGATTCTACTTCAATATGCGCTTCACCAACATGAAGTGTTTCCTTGATTGAATTAGCTCTCACACAATATTTGCGTCTAGAGCCTTTGCATTGAGGGCTATCTGAAAACGGCTGTGGCACTGAAGTTGCCTGTGAATGTGGAGTTGGTGGCATGTGAAACCCGCATGTGGAGCATTCGTTTGTGTGGGATGCTCTACCAGGTTCATTCCTAGATAATGCACTCAAAGGGCACTAAGCATAGAGTGTGAAAACTGAGTTTCCCTGAGAGCTGCTTGGAAGCCTGATGGTGTGTGAAGTTAGTGAGCCAAATGGAGTTGTTCTCCCACAAGAACCACTCGGCTGATCCTTCTTCAATATGCCCTTCACCAACATGCAGTGTTTCCTTGATTGAATTAGCTCTCACACCAATATTTGCGTCTAGAGCATTTGCATTGAGGGCTATCTGAAAACGGCTGTGGCGCTGAAATTGCCTGTGAATGTGGAGTTGGTGGAATGTGAAACCCGCATGTGGAGCATTGGTTTGTGTGGGATGCTCACCAAGCTTCATTTCAGTCCTAGGCACTCAAAGGGCACTAAGCATAGAGTGTGAAAACTGAGTTTCCTTGAGAGCTGCTTGGAAGCCTGATGGTGTGTGAAGTTAGTGAGCCAAATGGAGTTGTTCTCCCACAAGAACCACTCGGCTGATCCTTCTTCAATATGCCCGTCACCAACATGCAGTGTTTCCTTGATTGAATTAGCTCTCACACCAATATTTGCGTCTAGAGCCTTTGCAATGAGGGCTATCTGAAAACGGCTGTGGCGCTGAAGTTGCCTGTGAATGTGGAGTTGGTGGCATGTGAATCCCGCATGTGGAGCATTCGTTTGTGTGGAATTCTCTACCAGGTTCATTCCTAGATAATGCACTCAAAGGGCACTAAGCATAGAGTGTGAAAACTGAGTTTCCCTGGGAGCTGCTTGGTAGCCTGATGGTGTGTGAAGTTAGTGAGCCAAATGGAGTTGTTCTCCCACAAGAACCACTCGGCTGATCCTTCTTCAATATGCCCTTCACCCACATGCAGTGTTTCCTTGATTGAATTAGCTCTCACACAAATATTTGCGTCTAGAGCCTTTGCATTGAGGGCTATCTGAAAACGGCTGTGGCGCTGAAGTTGCCTGTGAATGTGGAGTTGGTGGCATGTGAAACCCGCATGTGGAGCATTCGTTTGTGTGGGATGCTCTACCAGGTTCATTCCTAGATAATGCACTCAAAGGGCACTAAGCATAGAGTGTGAAAACTGAATTTCCCTGAGAGCTGCTTGGAAGCCTGATGATGTGTGTGAAGTTAGTGAGCCAAATGGAGTTGTTCTCCCACAAGAACCACTCGGCTGATCCTTCTTCAGTATGCCCTTCACCAACATGCAGTGTTTCCTTGATTGAATTAGCTCTCACACCAATATTTGCGTCTAGAGCCTTTGCATTGAGGGCTATGTGAAAATGACTGTGGCGCTGGAGTTGCCTGTGAATGTGGAGTTGGTGGCATGTGAAACCCGCATGTGGAGCATTGGTTTGTGTGGGATGCTCACCAAGCTTCATTTCAGTCCTAGGCACTCAAAGGGCACTAAGCATAGAGTGTGAAAACTGAGTTTCCTTGAGAGCTGCTTGGAAGCCTGATGGTGTGTGAAGTTAGTGAGCCAAATGGAGTTGTTCTCCCACAAGAACCACTCGGCTGATCCTTCTTCAATATGCCCTTCACCAACATGCAGTGTTTCCTTGATTGAATTAGCTCTCACACCAATATTTGCGTCTAGAGCCTTTGCATTGAGGGCTATCTGAAAACGGCTGTGGCGCTGAAGTTGCCTGTGAATGTGGAGTTGGTGGCATGTGAAACCCGCATGTGGAGCATTCGTTTGTGTGGGATGCTCTACCAGGTTCATTCCTAGATAATGCACTCAAAGGGCACTAAGCATAGAGTGTGAAAACTGAGTTTCCCTGAGAGCTGCTTGGAAGCCTGATGGTGTGTGAAGTTAGTGAGCCAAATGGAGTTGTTCTCCCACAAGAACCACTCGGCTGATCCTTCTTCAATATGCCCTTCACCAACATGCAGTGTTTCCTTGATTGAATTAGCTCTCACACCAATATTTGCGTCTAGAGCATTTGCATTGAGGGCTATCTGAAAACGGCTGTGGCGCTGAAGTTGCCTGTGAATGTGGAGTTGGTGGCATGTGAAACCCGCATGTGCAGCATTCGTTTGAGTGGGATGCTCACCAAGCTTCATTTCAGTCCTAGGCACTCAAAGGGCACTAAGCATAGAGTGTGAAAACTGAGTTTCCTTGAGAGCTGCTTGGAAGCCTGATGGTGTGTGAAGTTAGTGAGCCAAATGGAGTTGTTCTCCCACAAGAACCACTCGGCTGATCCTTCTTCAATATGCCCTTCACCAACATGCAGTGTTTCCTTGATTGAATTAGCTCTCACACCAATATTTGCGTCTAGAGCCTTTGCATTGAGGGCTATCTGAAAATGGCTGTGGCGCTGAAATTGCCTGTGAATGTGGAGTTGGTGGAATGTGAAACCCGCATGTGGAGCATTGGTTTGTGTGGGATGCTCAGCAAGCTTCATTTCAGTCCTAGGCCCTCAAAGGGCACTAAGCATAGAGTGTGAAAACTGAGTTTCCTTGAGAGCTGCTTGGAAGCCTGATGGTGTGTGAAGTTAGTGAGCCAAATGGAGTTGTTCTCCCACAAGAACCACTCGGCTGATCCTTCTTCAATATGCCCTTCACCAACATGAAGTGTTTCCTTGATTGAATTAGCTCTCACACCAATATTTGCTTCTAGAGCCTTTGCATTGAGGGCTATCTGAAAACGGCTGTGGCGCTGAAGTTGCCTGTGAATGTGGAGTTGGTGGCATGTGAAACCCGCATGTGGAGCATTCGTTTGTGTGGGATGCTCTACCAGGTTCATTCCTAGATAATGCACTCAAAGGGCACTAAGCATAGAGTGTGAAAACTGAGTTTCCCTGAGAGCTGCTTGGAAGCCTGATGATGTGTGTGAAGTTAGTGAGCCAAATGGAGTTGTTCTCCCACAAGAACCACTCGGCTGATCCTTCTTCAGTATGCCCTTCACCAACATGCAGTGTTTCCTTGATTGAATTAGCTCTCACACCAATATTTGCGTCTAGAGCCTTTGCATTGAGGGCTATGTGAAAATGACTGTGGCGCTGGAGTTGCCTGTGAATGTGGAGTTGGTGGCATGTGAAACCCGCATGTGGAGCATTGGTTTGTGTGGGATGCTCACCAAGCTTCATTTCAGTCCTAGGCACTCAAAGGGCACTAAGCATAGAGTGTGAAAACTGAGTTTCCTTGAGAGCTGCTTGGAAGCCTGATGGTGTGTGAAGTTAGTGAGCCAAATGGAGTTGTTCTCCCACAAGAACCACTCGGCTGATCCTTCTTCAATATGCCCTTCACCAACATGCAGTGTTTCCTTGATTGAATTAGCTCTCACACCAATATTTGCGTCTAGAGCCTTTGCATTGAGGGCTATCTGAAAACGGCTGTGGCGCTGAAGTTGCCTGTGAATGTGGAGTTGGTGGCATGTGAAACCCGCATGTGGAGCATTCGTTTGTGTGGGATGCTCTACCAGGTTCCCATTCCTAGATAATGCACTCAAAGGGCACTAAGCATAGAGTGTGAAAACTGAGTTTCCCTGAGAGCTGCTTGGAAGCCTGATGGTGTGTGAAGTAGTGAGCCAAATGGAGTTGTTCTCCCACAAGAACCACTCGGCTGATCCTTCTTCAATATGCCCTTCACCAACATGCAGTGTTTCCTTGATTGAATTAGCTCTCACACCAATATTTGCGTCTAGAGCATTTGCATTGAGGGCTATCTGAAAACGGCTGTGGCGCTGAAGTTGCCTGTGAATGTGGAGTTGGTGGCATGTGAAACCCGCATGTGCAGCATTCGTTTGAGTGGGATGCTCACCAAGCTTCATTTCAGTCCTAGGCACTCAAAGGGCACTAAGCATAGAGTGTGAAAACTGAGTTTCCTTGAGAGCTGCTTGGAAGCCTGATGGTGTGTGAAGTTAGTGAGCCAAATGGAGTTGTTCTCCCACAAGAACCACTCGGCTGATCCTTCTTCAATATGCCCTTCACCAACATGCAGTGTTTCCTTGATTGAATTAGCTCTCACACCAATATTTGCGTCTAGAGCCTTTGCATTGAGGGCTATCTGAAAATGGCTGTGGCGCTGAAATTGCCTGTGAATGTGGAGTTGGTGGAATGTGAAACCCGCATGTGGAGCATTGGTTTGTGTGGGATGCTCACCAAGCTTCATTTCAGTCCTAGGCACTCAAAGGGCACTAAGCATAGAGTGTGAAAACTGAGTTTCCTTGAGAGCTGCTTGGAAGCCTGATGGTGTGTGAAGTTAGTGAGCCAAATGGAGTTGTTCTCCCACAAGAACCACTCGGCTGATCCTTCTTCAATATGCCCGTCACCAACATGAAGTGTTTCCTTGATTGAATTAGCTCTCACACCAATATTTGCGTCTAGAGCCTTTGCATTGAGGGCTATCTGAAAACGGCTGTGGCGCTGAAGTTGCCTGTGAATGTGGAGTTGGTGGCATGTGAAACGCGCATGTGGAGCATTCGTTTGTGTGGGATGCTCTACCAGTTTCATTCCTAGATAATGCACTCAAAGGGCACTAAGCATAGAGTGTGAAACCTGAGTTTCCTTGAGAGCTGCTTGGAAGCCTGATGGTGTGTGAAGTTAGTGAGCCAAATGGAGTTGTTCTCCCACAAGAACCACTCGGCTGATTCTACTTCAATATGCGCTTCACCAACATGAAGTGTTTCCTTGATTGAATTAGCTCTCACACCAATATTTGCGTCTAGAGCCTTTGCATTGAGGGCTATCTGAAAACGGCTGTGGCACTGAAGTTGCCTGTGAATGTGGAGTTGGTGGCATGTGAAACCCGCATGTGGAGCATTCGTTTGTGTGGGATTCTCTACCAGGTTCATTCCTAGATAATGCACTCAAAGGGCACTAAGCATAGAGTGTGAAAACTGAGTTTCCCTGAGAGCTGCTTGGAAGCCTGATGGTGTGTGAAGTTAGTGAGCCAAATGGAGTTGTTCTCCCACAAGAACCACTCGGCTGATCCTTCTTCAATATGCCCTTCACCAACATGCAGTGTTTCCTTGATTGAATTAGCTCTCACACCAATATTTGCGTCTAGAGCATTTGCATTGAGGGCTATCTGAAAACGGCTGTGGCGCTGAAATTGCCTGTGAATGTGGAGTTGGTGGAATGTGAAACCCGCATGTGGAGCATTGGTTTGTGTGGGATGCTCACCAAGCTTCATTTCAGTCCTAGGCACTCAAAGGGCACTAAGCATAGAGTGTGAAAACTGAGTTTCCTTGAGAGCTGCTTGAAAGCCTGATGGTGTGTGAAGTTAGTGAGCCAAATGGAGTTGTTCTCCCACAAGAACCACTCGGCTGATCCTTCTTCAATATGCCCGTCACCAACATGCAGTGTTTCCTTGATTGAATTAGCTCTCACACCAATATTTGCGTCTAGAGCCTTTGCATTGAGGGCTATCTGAAAACGGCTGTGGCGCTGAAGTTGCCTGTGAATGTGGAGTTGGTGGCATGTGAATCCCGCATGTGGAGCATTCGTTTGTGTGGAATTCTCTACCAGGTTCATTCCTAGATAATGCACTCAAAGGGCACTAAGCATAGAGTGTGAAAACTGAGTTTCCCTGGGAGCTGCTTGGTAGCCTGATGGTGTGTGAAGTTAGTGAGCCAAATGGAGTTGTTCTCCCACAAGAACCACTCGGCTGATCCTTCTTCAATATGCCCTTCACCCACATGCAGTGTTTCCTTGATTGAATTAGCTCTCACACAAATATTTGCGTCTAGAGCCTTTGCATTGAGGGCTATCTGAAAACGGCTGTGGCGCTGAAGTTGCCTGTGAATGTGGAGTTGGTGGCATGTGAAACCCGCATGTGGAGCATTCGTTTGTGTGGGATGCTCTACCAGGTTCATTCCTAGATAATGCACTCAAAGGGCACTAAGCATAGAGTGTGAAAACTGAATTTCCCTGAGAGCTGCTTGGAAGCCTGATGATGTGTGTGAAGTTAGTGAGCCAAATGGAGTTGTTCTCCCACAAGAACCACTCGGCTGATCCTTCTTCAATATGCCCGTCACCAACATGAAGTGTTTCCTTGATTGAATTAGCTCTCACACCAATATTTGCGTCTAGAGCCTTTGCATTGAGGGCTATCTGAAAACGGCTGTGGCGCTGAAGTTGCCTGTGAATGTGGAGTTGGTGGCATGTGAAACGCGCATGTGGAGCATTCGTTTGTGTGGGATGCTCTACCAGTTTCATTCCTAGATAATGCACTCAAAGGGCACTAAGCATAGAGTGTGAAACCTGAGTTTCCTTGAGAGCTGCTTGGAAGCCTGATGGTGTGTGAAGTTAGTGAGCCAAATGGAGTTGTTCTCCCACAAGAACCACTCGGCTGATTCTACTTCAATATGCGCTTCACCAACATGAAGTGTTTCCTTGATTGAATTAGCTCTCACACCAATATTTGCGTCTAGAGCCTTTGCATTGAGGGCTATCTGAAAACGGCTGTGGCACTGAAGTTGCCTGTGAATGTGGAGTTGGTGGCATGTGAAACCCGCATGTGGAGCATTCGTTTGTGTGGGATGCTCTACCAGGTTCATTCCTAGATAATGCACTCAAAGGGCACTAAGCATAGAGTGTGAAAACTGAGTTTCCCTGAGAGCTGCTTGGAAGCCTGATGGTGTGTGAAGTTAGTGAGCCAAATGGAGTTGTTCTCCCACAAGAACCACTCGGCTGATCCTTCTTCAATATATGCCCTTCACCAACATGCAGTGTTTCCCTTGATTGAATTAGCTCTCACACCAATATTTGCGTCTAGAGCATTTGCATTGAGGGCTATCTGAAAACGGCTGTGGCGCTGAAATTGCCTGTGAATGTGGAGTTGGTGGAATGTGAAACCCGCATGTGGAGCATGGTTTGTGTGGAATGCTCACCAAGCATCATTTCAGTCTAGGCACTCAAAGGGCACTAAGCATAGAGTGTGAAAACTGAGTTTCCTTGAGAGCTGCTTGGAAGCCTGATGGTGTGTGAAGTTAGTGAGCCAAATGGAGTTGTTCTCCACAAGAACCACTCGGCTGATCCTTCTTCAATATGCCCGTCACCAACATGCAGTGTTTCCTTGATTGAATTAGCTCTCACACCAATATTTGCGTCTAGAGCCTTTGCAATGAGGGCTATCTGAAAACGGCTGTGGCGCTGAAGTTGCCTGTGAATGTGAGTTGGTGGCATGTGAATCCCGCATGTGGAGCATTCGTTTGTGTGGAATTCTCTACCAGGTTCATTCCTAGATAATGCACTCAAAGGGCACTAAGCATAGAGTGTGAAAACTGAGTTTCCCTGGGAGCTGCTTGGAAGCCTGATGGTGTGTGAAGTTAGTGAGCCAAATGGAGTTGTTCTCCCACAAGAACCACTCGGCTGATCCTTCTTCAATATGCCCTTCACCCACATGCAGTGTTTCCTTGATTGAATTAGCTCTCACACAAATATTTGCGTCTAGAGCCTTTGCATTGAGGGCTATCTGAAAACGGCTGTGGCGCTGAAGTTGCCTGTGAATGTGGAGTTGGTGGCATGTGAAACCCGCATGTGGAGCATTCGTTGTGTGGGATGCTCTACCAGGTTCATTCCTAGATAATGCACTCAAAGGGCACTAAGCATAGAGTGTGAAAACTGAATTTCCCTGAGAGCTGCTTGGAAGCCTGATGATGTGTGTGAAGTTAGTGAGCCAAATGGAGTTGTTCTCCCACAAGAACCACTCGGCTGATCCTTCTTCAGTATGCCCTTCACCAACATGCAGTGTTTCCTTGATTGAATTAGCTCTCACACCAATATTTGCGTCTAGAGCCTTTGCATTGAGGGCTATGTGAAAATGACTGTGGCGCTGGAGTTGCCTGTTGAATGTGGAGTTGGTGGCATGTGAAACCCGCATGTGGAGCATTGGTTTGTGTGGGATGCTCAACAAGCTTCATTTCAGTCCTAGGCACTCAAAGGGCACTAAGCATAGAGTGTGAAAACTGAGTTTCCTTGAGAGCTGCTTGGAAGCCTGATGGTGTGTGAAGTTAGTGAGCAAATGGAGTTGTTGCTCGCTCCACAAGAACCACTCGGCTGATCCATTCTTCAATATGCCCTTCACCAACATGCTGTGGTGTCCTGATTGAATTAGCTCTCACACCAATATTTGCGTCTAGAGCCTTTGCATTGAGGGCTATCTGAAAACGGCTGTGGCGCTGAAGTTGCCTGTGAATGTGGAGTTGGTGGCATGTGAAACCCGCATGTGGAGCATTCGTTTGTGTGGGAGCTCTACCAGGTTCATTCCTAGATAATGCACTCAAAGGGTCACTAAGCATAGAGTGTGAAAACTGAGTTTCCCTGAGAGCTGCTTGGAAGCCTGATGGTGTGTGAAGTTAGTGAGCCAAATGGAGTTGTTCTCCCACAAGAACCACTCGGCTGATCCTTCTTCAATATGCCCTTCACCAACATGCAGTGTTTCCTTGATTGGAATTAGCTCTCACACCAATATTTGCGTCTAGAGCATTTGCATTGAGGGCTATCTGAAAACGGCTGTGGCGCTGAAGTTGCCTGTGAATGTGGAGTTGGTGGCATGTGAAACCCGCATGTGCAGCATTCGTTTGAGTGGGATGCTCACCAAGCTTCATTTCAGTCCTAGGCACTCAAAGGGCACTAAGCATAGAGGTGTGAAAACTGAGTTTCCTTGAGAGCTGCTTGGAAGCCTGATGGTGTGTGAAGTTAGTGAGCCAAATGGAGTTGTTCTCCCACAAGAACCACTCGGCTGATCCTTCTTCAATATGCCCTTCACCAACATGCAGTGTTTCCTTGATTGAATTAGCTCTCACACCAATATTTGCGTCTAGAGCCTTTGCATTGAGGGCTATCTGAAAATGGCTGTGGCGCTGAAATTGCCTGTGAATGTGGAGTTGGTGGAATGTGAAACCCGCATGTGGAGCATTGGTTTGTGTGGGATGCTCAGCAAGCTTCATTTCAGTCCTAGGCCCTCAAAGGGCACTAAGCATAGAGTGTGAAAACTGAGTTTCCTTGAGAGCTGCTTGGAAGCCTGATGGTGTGTGAAGTTAGTGAGCCAAATGGAGTTGTTCTCCCACAAGAACCACTCGGCTGATCCTTCTTCAATATGCCCGTCACCAACATGAAGTGTTTCCTTGATTGAATTAGCTCTCACACCAATATTTGCGTCTAGAGCCTTTGCATTGAGGGCTATCTGAAAACGGCTGTGGCGCTGAAGTTGCCTGTGAATGTGGAGTTGGTGGCATGTGAAACGCGCATGTGGAGCATTCGTTTTGTGTGGGATGCTCTACCAGTTTCATTCCTAGATAATGCACTCAAAGGGCACTAAGCATAGAGTGTGAAAACTGAGTTTCCTTGAGAGCTGCTTGGAAGCCTGATGGTGTGTGAAGTTAGTGAGCAAATGGAGTTGTTCTCCACAAGAACCACTCGGCTGATTCTACTTCAATATGCGCTTCACCAACATGCAGTGTTTCCTTGATTGAATTAGCTCTCACACTCAATATTTGCGTCTAGAGCCTTTGCATTGAGGGCTATCTGAAAACGGCTGTGGCACTGAAGTTGCCCTGTGAATGTGGAGTTGGTGGCATGTGAAACC